>NW_027439803.1:379882-674845 GCF_031893055.1 Leptodactylus fuscus
CTATTATATCACCACCGCAGTGCTATATTATATAGTGGACTATTATATCACCACCGCAGTGCTATATTATATAGTGGACTATTATATCACCACCGCAGTGCTATATTATATAGTGGACTATTATATCACCACCGCAGTACTATATTATATAGTGGACTATTATATCACCACCGCAGTACTATATTATATAGTGGACTATTATATCACCACGCAGTACTATATTATATAGTGGACTATTATATCACCACCGCAGTACTATATTATATAGTGGACTATTATATCACCACCGCAGTACTATATTATATAGTGGACTATTATATCACCACCGCAGTACTATATTATATAGTGGACTATTATATCACCACCGCAGTACTATATTATATAGTGGACTATTATATCACCACTGCAGTACTATATTATATAGTGGACTATTATATCACCACCGCAGTACTATATTATATAGTGGACTATTATATCACCACCGCAGTACTATATTATATAGTGGACTATTATATCACCACAGCAGTACTATATTATATAGTGGACTATTATATCACCACCGCAGTACTATATTATATAGTGGACTATTATATCACCACCGCAGTACTATATTATATAGTGGACTATTATATCACCACCGCAGTACTATATTATATAGTGGACTATTATATCACCACCGCAGTACTATATTATATAGTGGACTATTATATCACCACTGCAGTACTATATTATATAGTGGACTATTATATCACCACCGCAGTACTATATTATATAGTGGACTATTATATCACCACCGCAGTACTATATTATATAGTGGACTATTATATCACCACTGCAGTACTATATTATATAGTGGACTATTATATCACCACCGCAGTACTATATTATATAGTGGACTATTATATCACCACCGCAGTACTATATTATATAGTGGACTATTATATCACCACCGCAGTACTATATTATATAGTGGACTATTATATCACCACCGCAGTACTATATTATATAGTGGACTATTATATCACCACCGCAGTACTATATTATATAGTGGACTATTATATCACCACCGCAGTACTATATTATATAGTGGACTATTATATCACCACCGCAGTACTATATTATATAGTGGACTATTATATCACCACCGCAGTACTATATTATATAGTGGACTATTATATCACCACCGCAGTACTATATTATATAGTGGACTATTATATCACCACCGCAGTACTATATTATATAGTGGACTATTATATCACCACCGCAGTACTATATTATATAGTGGACTATTATATCACCACTGCAGTACTATATTATATAGTGGACTATTATATCACCACGCAGTACTATATTATATAGTGGACTATTATATCACCACCGCAGTACTATATTATATAGTGGACTATTATATCACCACCGCAGTACTATATTATATAGTGGACTATTATATCACCACCGCAGTACTATATTATATAGTGGACTATTATATCACCACCGCAGTACTATATTATATAGTGGACTATTATATCACCACCGCAGTACTATATTATATAGTGGACTATTATATCACCACCGCAGTACTATATTATATAGTGGACTATTATATCACCACCGCAGTACTATATTATATAGTGGACTATTATATCACCACCGCAGTACTATATTATATAGTGGACTATTATATCACCACCGCAGTACTATATTATATAGTGGACTATTATATCACCACCGCAGTGCTATATTATATAGTGGACTATTATATCACCACCGCAGTGCTATATTATATAGTGGACTATTATATCACCACCGCAGTGCTATATTATATAGTGGACTATTATATCACCACCGCAGTACTATATTATATAGTGGACTATTATATCACCACCGCAGTACTATATTATATAGTGGACTATATATCACCACGCAGTACTATATTATATAGTGGACTATTATATCACCACCGCAGTACTATATTATATAGTGACTATTATATCACCACCGCAGTACTATATTATATAGTGGACTATTATATCACCACCGCAGTACTATATTATATAGTGGACTATTATATCACCACTGCAGTACTATATTATATAGTGGACTATTATATCACCTCTGCAGTACTATATTATATAGTGGACTATTATATCACCACCGCAGTACTATATTATATAGTGGACTATTATATCACCACCGCAGTACTATATTATATAGTGGACTATTATATCACCACCGCAGTACTATATTATATAGTGGACTATTATATCACCACTGCAGTACTATATTATATAGTGGACTATTATATCACCACCGCAGTACTATATTATATAGTGGACTATTATATCACCACCGCAGTACTATATTATATAGTGGACTATATATCACCTCTGCAGTACTATATTATATAGTGGACTATTATATCACCACCGCAGTACTATATTATATAGTGGACTATTATATCACCACCGCAGTACTATATTATATAGTGGACTATTATATCACCACCGCAGTACTATATTATATAGTGGACTATTATATCACCACCGCAGTGCTATATTATATAGTGGACTATTATATCACCACCGCAGTACTATATTATATAGTGGACTATTATATCACCACTGCAGTACTATATTATATAGTGGACTATTATATCACCACCGCAGTACTATATTATATAGTGGACTATTATATCACCACCGCAGTGCTATATTATATAGTGGACTATTATATCACCACTGCAGTACTATATTATATAGTGGACTATTATATCACCACTGCAGTACTATATTATATAGTGGACTATTATATCACCACTGCAGTACTATATTATATAGTGGACTATTATATCACCACCGCAGTACTATATTATATAGTGGACTATTATATCACCACTGCAGTACTATATTATATAGTGGACTATTATATCACCACTGCAGTACTATATTATATAGTGGACTATTATATCACCACCGCAGTACTATATTATATAGTGGACTATTATATCACCACTGCAGTACTATATTATATAGTGGACTATTATATCACCACCGCAGTACTATATTATATAGTGGACTATTATATCACCACTGCAGTACTATATTATATAGTGGCTATTATATCACCACCGCAGTACTATATTATATAGTGGACTATTATATCACCACTGCAGTACTATATTATATAGTGGACTATTATATCACCGACCGCAGTACTATATTATATAGTGGACTATTATATCACCTCCGCAGTACTATATTATATAGTGGACTATTATATCACCACTGCAGTACTATATTATATAGTGGACTATTATATCACCACCGCAGTACTATATTATATAGTGGACTATTATATCACCTCTGCAGTACTATATTATATAGTGGACTATTATATCACCACTGCAGTACTATATTATATAGTGGACTATTATATCACCACCGCAGTACTATATTATATAGTGGACTATTATATCACCACGCAGTACTATATTATATAGTGGACTATTATATCACCTCTGCAGTACTATATTATATAGTGGACTATTATATCACCACCGCAGTACTATATTATATAGTGGACTATTATATCACTACCGCAGTACTATATTATATAGTGGACTATTATATCACCACTGCAGTACTATATTATATAGTGGACTATTATATCACCACTGCAGTACTATATTATATAGTGGACTATTATATCACCTCTGCAGTACTATATTATATAGTGGACTATTATATCACCACCGCAGTACTATATTATATAGTGGACTATTATATCACCTCTGCAGTACTATATTATATAGTGGACTATTATATCACCACCGCAGTACTATATTATATAGTGGACTATTATATCACCACTGCAGTACTATATTATATAGTGGACTATTATATCACCACCGCAGTACTATATTATATAGTGGACTATTATATCACCACCGCAGTACTATATTATATAGTGGACTATTATATCGCCACCGCAGTGCTATATTATATAGTGGACTATTATATCGCCACCTCAGTACTATATTATATAGTGGACTATTATATCGCCACCGCAGTGCTATATTATATAGTGGACTATTATATCGCCACCACAGTACTATATTATATAGTGGACTATTATATCGCCACCGCAGTACTATATTATATAGTGGACTATTATATCGCCACCACAGTACTATATTATATAGTGGACTATTATATCGCCACCGCAGTGCTATATTATATAGTGGACTATTATATCGCCACCGCAGTACTATATTATATAGTGGACTATTATATCACCACCGCAGTACTATATTATATAGTGGACTATTATATCACCACTGCAGTACTATATTATATAGTGGACTATTATATCACCACGCAGTACTATATTATATAGTGGACTATTATATCACCACCGCAGTACTATATTATATAGTGGACTATTATATCACCACCGCAGTGCTCTATTATATAGTGGACTATTATATCACCACTGCAGTACTATATTATATAGTGGACTATTATAACCCCACCGCAGTGCTATATTATATAGTGGACTATTATATCGCCACCGCAGTGCTATATTATATAGTGGACTATTATATCACCTCTGCAGTACTATATTATATAGTGGACTATTATATCACCACCGCAGTACTATATTATATAGTGGACTATTATATCACCGCCGCAGTACTATATTATATAGTGGACTATTATATCGCCACCGCAGTGCTATATTATATAGTGGACTATTATATCACCTCTGCAGTACTATATTATATAGTGGACTATTATATCACCACCGCAGTGCTATATTATATAGTGGACTATTATATCACCACCGCAGTACTATATTATATAGTGGACTATTATATCACCACCGCAGTACTATATTATATAGTGGACTATTATATCACCACCGCAGTACTATATTATATAGTGGACTATTATATCACCACCGCAGTGCTATATTATATAGTGGACTATTATATCACCACTGCAGTACTATATTATATAGTGGACTATTATAACCCCACCGCAGTGCTATATTATATAGTGGACTATTATATCGCCACCGCAGTGCTATATTATATAGTGGACTATTATATCACCTCTGCAGTACTATATTATATAGTGGACTATTATATCACCACCGCAGTACTATATTATATAGTGGACTATTATATCACCGCCGCAGTACTATATTATATAGTGGACTATTATATCGCCACCGCAGTGCTATATTATATAGTGGACTATTATATCACCTCTGCAGTACTATATTATATAGTGGACTATTATATCACCACCGCAGTGCTATATTATATAGTGGACTATTATATCACCACCGCAGTACTATATTATATAGTGGACTATTATAACCCCACCGCAGTGCTATATTATATAGTGGACTATTATAACCCCACCGCAGTGCTATATTATATAGTGGACTTTTATAACCCCACCGCAGTACTATATTATATAGTGGACTATTATATCACCACCGCAGTGCTATATTATATAGTGGACTATTATATCACCACCGCAGTGCTATATTATATAGTGGACTATTATATCACCACCGCAGTACTATAGTATATAGTGGACTATTATATCACCACTGCAGTACTATATTATATAGTGGACTATTATATCACTACCGCAGTACTATATTATATAGTGGACTATTATATCACCACTGCAGTACTATATTATATAGTGGACTATTATATCACCACTGCAGTGCTATATTATATAGTGGACTATTATATCACCACCGCAGTGCTATATTATATAGTGGACTATTATATCACCACCGCAGTACTATATTATATAGTGGACTATTATATCACCTCTGCAGTACTATATTATATAGTGGACTATTATACCACTACCGCAGTACTATATTATATAGTGGACTATTATATCACCGCCGCAGTACTATATTATATAGTGGACTATTATATCACCTCTGCAGTACTATATTATATAGTGGACTATTATATCACCGCCGCAGTACTATATTATATAGTGGACTATTATATCACCACTGCAGTACTATATTATATAGTGGACTATTATACCACTACCGCAGTACTATATTATATAGTGGACTATTATATCACCACCGCAGTACTATATTATATAGTGGACTATTATATCACCACTGCAGTACTATATTATATAGTGGACTATTATATCACCACCGCAGTGCTATATTATATAGTGGACTATTATATCACCACCGCAGTACTATATTATATAGTGGACTATTATATCACCACTGCAGTGCTATATTATATAGTGGACTATTATATCACCACTGCAGTACTATATTATATAGTGGACTATTATATCACCACCGCAGTACTATATTATATAGTGGACTATTATATCACCACCGCAGTACTATATTATATAGTGGACTATTATATCACCTCGGCAGTATTATATTATATAGTGGACTATTATATTATCGCATGTTATTACGCTCCGATGTCTTCACCTACTATTTCTGTGAGTTTATTGTTCTGCACATGAATAAATTGCTGAGACATTAATGTCATTTTAAGTTTCACATGGGTCAGTTTTGGATTTTCTCAGCAATGATCTCTGTCCTGACCTTTCTATGTGACCTTATGGAAGGATCCTTCACGTCTTAGAAGATTACTGTCTTTACTATTATTGGGAGCCAAGGTCTTTTTGATGCTTTGTTGCTCTTCTGCCCCCTATAGTAATGCTATACCTGGTTATATAATGTACTGATAATATTCCTATGACCTGGAGATCACTTGTCTGCCGGTGCATAGCCGAAACACTTGATTCATTGCACCAGGAAGGGTTAAATCCCTGCTGCCTGTCCTGGGAGTATAATAAGAGCGTCAGTGCGCCATAGCTGGTGTAGCGCACCTCACTGGAGGTGTTACATTGTGCACTGGGATGTTCTGGCTCTATCTTCTATGATGTGTTATATACCACGCACATGCAGCTATATTTGGTGCCAGTCCGCACACGCTCCGGGCTCTGCTACTTTCAGGAACAGGATCATGTGATGATCTACGTTGCGCCAGTGAGTTGTGCCGCAGGACAGTTTGTGTGTTGCTCTCTTGTGGTGCATTCTGCTGGACTTTGTGTTACCCAGTGTTACTCTGTGTAACCCAGAGAAGGAAATGGCTCCCCATTTAAGGGAAGGGCTGCTCACATTCTCTGTAGGGGGAGGAGATGACTTATAGGGGCAAGAGGTCAATTTGTTGTTGGAGGGGCAATTGGAAGGGGCAATAGCTAGCAATACTAGGCAAGAAGGGAGAGCTGTCCGATGAGAGGTGCGCCGACTCCTAAGACATCAGTAATCCCAGTGAACATCTGGTAAGCGGGAGCCTGAGACCTGTGGTGAAGGGGGGGGGGTTTCTTATAATTCATTGCTGCAAAATGTCGTCTCCCACAAATATCGACTACTATAAAACCTCATCTTGATGCTCGAGGCGTGCAATGTAGTTTTCCAGAAAGTTTTCTTTTGTTCCGTCAGCTTTATCTTCAGCAGTCAGATATGGCTGTGAATTGTAGTCACAGGTGGGAGATCGCCGGCCTCATAGGATCACCACCAGATCTGGCCTACATTGTAACGTCAGTGATATTGTTATTGTGCATTGTGGTGTCCCCGGCATCCAGGACCTGACACGGTCAACGGTGTCATTCCTGAGCTATGCAGAGCCAGCCACAAATGTTTGTTCTGGAATGAGATAAGATTAAATGTCCACTGGAATGGACTAGAGAAGTGAGGACAACGTCTCCTGTACTTGTCTACAAGGAAGCCCCGGCACTAAGTGTATAATAATATCACCGAGCACATGTGACCACCAGAAGTGTCTCCAGAAGTGAGGCCAACGTCTCCTGTACTTGTCTACAAGGAAGCATCAGCACTGAGTGTATAATAATATCACCGAGCACATGTGACCACCAGAAGTGTCTCCAGAAGTGACACCAACGTCTCCTGTACTTGTCTACAAGGAAGCCCCGGCACTAAGTGTATAATAATATCACCGAGCACATGTGACCACCAGAAGTGTCTCCAGAAGTGAGGCCAACGTCTCCTGTACTTGTCTACAAGGAAGCCTCGGCACTGAGTGTATAATAATATCACCGAGCACATGTGACCACCAGAAGTGTCTCCAGAAGTGACACCAACGTCTCCTGTACTTGTCTACAAGGAAGCCTCGGCACTGAGTGTATAATAATATCACCGAGCACATGTGACCACCAGAAGTGTCTCAGAAGTGAGGCCAACGTCTCCTGTACTTGTCTACAAGGAAACCTCAGCACTGAGTGTATAATAATATCACTGAGTACATGTGACCTCCAGAAGTGTCTCCAGAAGTGACACCAACGTCTCCTGTACTTGTGGAAGCCCGGCACTGAGTGTATAATAATATCACCGAGCACATGTGACCACCAGAAGTGTCTCCAGAAGTGACACCAATGTCTCCTGTACTTGTATACACAGAAGCCTCGGCACTGAGTGTATAATAATATCACTGAGCACATGTGACCTCCAGAAGTGTCTCCAGAAGTGACACCAACGTCTCCTGTACTTGTGGAAGCCTCGGCACTGAGTGTATAATAATATCACCGAGCACATGTGACCACCAGAAGTGTCTCCAGAAGTGACACCGTCTCCTGTACTTGTCTACAAGGAAGCCTCGGCACTGAGTGTATAATAATATCACCGAGTACATGTGACCACCAGAAGTGTCTCCAGAAGTGACACCAACGTCTCCTGTACTTGTGGAAGCCTCGGCACTGAGTGTATAATAATATCACCAAGCACATGTGACCACCAGAAGTGTCTCCAGAAGTGAGGCCAACGTCTCCTGTACTTGTGGAAGCCTCGGCACTGAGTGTATAATAATATCACCAAGCACATGTGACCACCAGAAGTGTCTCCAGAAGTGACACCAACGTCTCCTGTACTTGTCTACAAGGAAGCCTCGGCACTGAGTGTATAATAATATCACCGAGCACATGTGACCACCAGAAGTGTCTCCAGAAGTGAGGCCAACGTCTCCTGTACTTGTGGAAGCCTCGGCACTGAGTGTATAATAATATCACCGAGCGCATGTGACCACCAGAAGTATCTCCAGAAGTGACACGAACGTCTCCTGTACTTGTGGAAGCCTCGGCACTGAGTGTATAATAATATCACCGAGCACATGTGACCACCAGAAGTGTCTCCAGAAGTGACACCAACGTCTCCTGTACTTGTCTACAAGGAAGCCTCGGCACTGAGTGTATAATAATATCACCGAGCACATGTGACCACCAGAAGTGTCTCCAGAAGTGAGGCCAACGTCTCCTGTACTTGTGGAAGCCTCGGCACTGAGTGTATAATAATATCACCGAGCACATGTGACCACCACAAGTGTCTCCAGAAGTGACACCAACGTCTCCTGTACTTGTGGAAGCCTCGGCACTGAGTGTATAATAATATCACCAAGCACATGTGACCACCAGAAGTGTCTCCAGAAGTGACACCAACGTCTCCTGTACTTGTCTACAAGGAAGCCTCGGCACTGAGTGTATAATAATATCACCGAGCACATGTGACCACCAGAAGTGTCTCCAGAAGTGAGGCCAACGTCTCCTGTACTTGTGGAAGCCTCGGCACTGAGTGTATAATAATATCACCGAGCGCATGTGACCACCAGAAGTATCTCCAGAAGTGACACGAACGTCTCCTGTACTTGTGGAAGCCTCGGCACTGAGTGTATAATAATATCACCGAGCACATGTGACCACCAGAAGTGTCTCCAGAAGTGACACCAACGTCTCCTGTACTTGTCTACAAGGAAGCCTCGGCACTGAGTGTATAATAATATCACCGAGCACATGTGACCACCAGAAGTGTCTCCAGAAGTGACACCAACGTCTCCTGTACTTGTGGAAGCCTCGGCACTGAGTGTATAATAATATCACCGAGCACATGTGACCACCAGAAGTGTCTCCAGAAGTGAGGCCAACGTCTCCTGTACTTGTGGAAGCCTCGGCACTGAGTGTATAATAATATCACCGAGCACATGTGACCACCAGAAGTGTCTCCAGAAGTGACACCAACGTCTCCTGTACTTGTGGAAGCCTCGGCACTGAGTGTATAATAATATCACCGAGCACATGTGACCACCAGAAGTGTCTCCAGAAGTGACACCAACGTCTCCTGTACTTGTGGAAGCCTCGGCACTGAGTGTATAATAATATCATCACCGAGCACATGTGACCACCAGAAGTATCTCCAGAAGTGACACCAATGTCTCCTGTACTTGTGGAAGCCTCGGCACTGAGTGTATAATAATATCACTGAGCACATGTGACCACCAGAAGTGTCTCCAGAAGTGACACCAATGTCTCCTGTACTTGTGGAAGCCTCGGCACTGAGTGTATAATAATATCACCGAGCACATGTGACCACCAGAAGTGTCTCCAGAAGTGAGGCCAACGTCTCCTGTACTTGTGGAAGCCTCGGCACTGAGTGTATAATAATATCACCGAGCACATGTGACCACCAGAAGTGTCTCCAGAAGTGAGGCCAACGTCTCCTGTACTTGTGGAAGCCTCGGCACTGAGTGTATAATAATATCACCGAGCACATGTGACCACCAGAAGTGTCTCCAGAAGTGACACCAATGTCTCCTGTACTTGTGGAAGCCTCGGCACTGAGTGTATAATAATATCACCGAGCACATGTGACCACCAGAAGTGTCTCCAGAAGTGAGGCCAACGTCTCCTGTACTTGTGGAAGCCTCGGCACTGAGTGTATAATAATATCACCGAGCACATGTGACCACCAGAAGTGTCTCCAGAAGTGAGGCCAACGTCTCCTGTACTTGTGGAAGCCTCGGCACTGAGTGTATAATAATATCACCGAGCACATGTGACCACCAGAAGTGTCTCCAGAAGTGACACCAATGTCTCCTGTACTTGTGGAAGCCTCGGCACTGAGTGTATAATAATATCACCGAGCACATGTGACCACCAGAAGTGTCTCCAGAAGTGACACGAACGTCTCCTGTACTTGTGGAAGCCTCGGCACTGAGTGTATAATAATATCACCGAGCACATGTGACCACCAGAAGTGTCTCCAGAAGTGAGGCCAACGTCTCCTGTACTTGTGGAAGCCTCGGCACTGAGTGTATAATAATATCACCGAGCACATGTGACCACCAGAAGTGTCTCCAGAAGTGAGGCCAACGTCTCCTGTACTTGTGGAAGCCTCGGCACTGAGTGTATAATAATATCACCGAGCACATGTGACCACCAGAAGTGTCTCCAGAAGTGAGGCCAACGTCTCCTGTACTTGTGGAAGCCTCGGCACTGAGTGTATAATAATATCACCGAGCACATGTGACCACCAGAAGTGTCTCCAGAAGTGAGGCCAACGTCTCCTGTACTTGTGGAAGCCTCGGCACTGAGTGTATAATAATATCACCAAATACATGTGACCACCAGAAGCTTCCACACACCGTGCCTGTGATTGTACCAGTATCCTAGCACCTCGCTGGGACGCCATATGATGAGCGTGTTGATGGTGTTGATGATCTGCCTGCTTCAGCGTTTCAACAGCTGTTAAGCTGTCGCTGAGCACATTCCTTGCGTTGTGCCCGGAATTGTTCGGGCATCTCAGTAACTCGCTGGGAACCATATAATGAGCGTGTTGTTGGCGTTGATGATCCGCATGCTCCGGCGTTTTGGAAACTCTCAATCTGGCCTGCTGCTTAACTCCTTCCTCGCGCTGTGCCCCTGATTGTTGCGGCATCTCAGCAGCTCACTCGGATGCCATATAATTGAGTGTGTTGTTGGCATTGATGAACTGCCTGTTCTGGTGTTTCAGCATCTCTCAAGTTGGCCTGACACTGAACTTGTTCCTCACACCGTGCCTGTAATTGTTCCGGCATCTCAGCAGCTCGCTGGGACGCCATATAATGAGCGTGTTGTTGGTGCTGATGATCCCCGGCAGCTCTGCTTGAGGAGAACTCTGTGACTTCTGGCTCCTTCATAGATCTCGTTTTTTGCAACAAATTAGATTTTCTTTTTCCTGGCATGTTTAATATTAGCAAACTGCCAATGTGGATTAAAGGTGTTTCCCAATGTCAGTTTGTCAGCATTGCCTGGAGCAGATCAGATAATAAGCAAATACATGTACAAAAACCACTGAGGGTTAACTTATGTTTACACAGAGATAACAGCCCTGGGACCTGAGATAAGCTGCTGCAGGAGCAGTGTAATATAGCATGTGACCATAAATTCATAACAGTGGTGAAGTCATGTAATTTACCGGGATACAAAGTAGCCGATGTGTTACTCCAGGTTACAGAGTATCTATCTGCCAAATTTCATTCAAAACTGTTCAGCCGTTTTTGCGTGATTGAGGAACAAACATCCAAACTATCACATTTATAATATTACTAGCTGGTACCCGCGACTTGGTCTGCGGTGATTGTAGCAGCGGGTATATACAGGCGCGGGTAAGGTTTTCGTACTGTGTATAAGGGATGGGATATGAGATGTAACTTTGTATCTTGTTGTTGCTGTAATTCTGAGAATACCTGAGACTTTTGTGTTGAATGTAATTTGTATTTGAGCTGCTATATATACGGTGTTGGTATAATCTGTACATAGTGACTTTGGGACAGAGGGATTACAAGTGAATATACTTGGATATACGACATTGTATGATTTGTTATTTTCCACCAGTACATGTAAGTTTTGGGCACAGGATACCGTATTTTACGGACTATAAAGCGCACTGGACTATAAGCCGCATTGCCCATGAGCGCCTTATAGTCCGTCTCGGTTCATATATAAGGCGCACCGGACTATAAGCCGCAGTCCGGTGCGCATTATATGTTATTGAAAGCGGCGGCAGGCAGACTTTGCCAGCGGCCGCTTAACCCCCCGCGTGCCAGCCGCTTCTATTGGAAGCGCTCGGCAGGCAAGGAGGGGCTCTATCAGCAAAATCATGCTGATAGAGCCCAACCGTAAAAGTTAGATTAAACTACCCTCCCGTTTTAAAATAAAACCCTGAAACAGAATGTGAAACTTACCGAGCGGTGCAGGGCGGGCGGGCATTCAGGCCTCCTCTTCCTCCGATGTTCCGTCCTCCTCCTCCGGCGCTCGCTAACTGATAATGGCCTGGGCGCATGCGCAGTAGCCGTAGTAGAAGCATTATGATATTGCGCATGCGCCCAGGCCATTATCAATTCGCGAGCGCTGGAGGAAGTGGTCAGGACATCGGAGGAAGAGGATTCCTGAATGCCCGCCCGCCCTGCACAGCTTGGTAAGTTTCACGTTCTGTTTCAGGCCGGCGTGACAGCAGGGCTGCCGGACACTTCCCATTCATTTCTATGGGAGCCGGCATGCGAGCGCTCCCCATAGAAATGAATGGACTGCTTTTTTCCATTCATTTCTATGGGGAGCGCTCGCATGCCGGCTCCCATAGAAATGAATAGGAAGTGTCCGGCAGCCCTGCTGTAACGCCGGCGTGTACGGCTGTGATACACGCTGGCGTTCCGTAGTGTGAATGCCCCCTTACGGTGCCTTTTATGTATGTATGGAAGCGGCACGCAGACTTTGCCGCCGCTTCCATCCATATATAAGGCGCACCGGACTATAAGCCGCACTTACGATTTCTGAGGAAATCGTAGGTTTTTATGTGCGCCTTATAGTCCGGAAAATACGGTACTCTTGAACAGCCACATACAGTTGTCCATGTGAGGAGCCTGGTGTGGTAAATGTATTCCGGCTACTCTCAGCGTTTGTCTTTGGGATTTATTAATGGTCATTGTAAAAGCAACTTAAGGGTGCATTCACACTGAGTAAACGCTAGCTTATTTTGTAGAGTAAAATTACACTTGTAAATTTTGCTATCCCATTGACTTCAATGATATTTTGTTACAAGTGTAAAAATACGCCTGTAAAAAATACGCCTGTAAAAAATACGCCTGTAAAAATACGCCTGTAAAATGTCATTGAAGTCAATGGGATACAAAATTTACAAGTGTAATTTTACTCTACAAAATAAGCTAGCGTTTACTCAGTGTGAATGCACCCTAAGGGGAAATTGTAGTCATGTGAATTGTAATGGGGAATGATTTGGTATAATTGGGATGCGCGGGGTTAACACACTGTCACCTGTAGCTGCTCCTGTAGTGGCTGCAATGATATTTGTTCCTAGTAGTGTGACACGTAGTCTGGTGCCATTACACAATCGGGGGCATCCAGATTACACATGAGTAGGACAGGGACGCCAATCTTCAGCTCTAGTTTATGTGAAGGGACGCCGGGTAATTCTAAGGTGAGCAGTAAGGCAGATTGGTGACATTATTATCCAGCGTTACGTGTTCGTGGTGTGGTGAAACGGTACATCGGTGACTGTGGCTCATAAATCCGCAGCAACATTTGCAACCAAAACGCTGTGTTAACGCAACGCGGTGCTTCAGCCTTAGGCCTCCTGCACACAAATGGCACGGAGATGGCTTTCACTGACATATAGATTACAAATAAATTGACAGGGTTGCAAATACGGACAGGTGTAGGAAAGGTATAGGACATATATAGGACAGGTGTAGGAAAGGTATAGGACATATATAGGACAGGTGTAGGAAAGGTATAGGACATATATAGGACAGGTGTAGGAAAGGTATAGGACATATATAGGACAGGTGTAGGAAAGGTATAGGACATATATAGGACAGGTGTAGGAAAGGTATAGGACATATATAGGACAGGTGTAGGGAAAGTATAGGACATATATAGGACAGGTGTAGGGAAGGTATAGGACATATATAGGACAGGTGTAGGGAAGGTATAGGACATATATAGGACAGGTGTAGGGAAAGTATAGGACATATATAGGACAGGTGTAGGGAAGGTATAGGACATATATAGGACAGGTGTAGGGAAGGTATAGGACATATATAGGACAGGTGTAGGGAAGGTATAGGACATATATAGGACAGGTGTAGGGAAGGTATAGGACATATATAGGACAGGTGTAGGAAGGTATAGACATATATAGGACAGGTGTAGGAAAGGTATAGGACATATATAGGACAGGTGTAGGAAAGGTATAGGACATATATAGGACAGGTGTAGGAAAGGTATAGGACATATATAGGACAGGTGTAGGGAAGGTATAGGACATATATAGGACAGGTGTAGGAAGGTATAGGACATATATAGGACAGGTGTAGGAAAGGTATAGGACATATATAGGACAGGTGTAGGAAAGGTATAGGACATATATAGGACAGGTATAGGGAAGGTATAGGACATATATAGGACAGGTGTAGGGAAGGTATAGGACATATATAGGACAGGTGTAGGAAAGGTATAGGACATATATAGGACAGGTATAGGGAAGGTATAGGACATATATAGGACAGGTGTAGGGAAGGTATAGGACATATATAGGACAGGTGTAGGAAAGGTATAGGACATATATAGGACAGGTATAGGGAAGGTATAGGACATATATAGGACAGGTGTAGGAAAGGTATAGGACATATATAGGACAGGTGTAGGGAAGGTATAGGACATATATAGGACAGGTGTAGGGAAGGTATAGGACATATATAGGACAGGTGTAGGGAAGGTATAGGACATATATAGGACAGGTGTAGGGAAGGTATAGGACATATATAGGACAGGTGTAGGGAAGGTAAAGGTCATATATAGGACAGGTGTAGGGAAGGTATAGGACATATATAGGACAGGTGTAGGGAAGGTATAGGACATATATAGGACAGGTGTAGGGAAGGTATAGGACATATATAGGACAGGTGTAGGAAAGGTATAGGACATATATAGGACAGGTATAGGGAAGGTATAGGACATATATAGGACAGGTGTAGGGAAGGTATAGGACATATATAGGACAGGTGTAGGAAAGGTATAGGACATATATAGGACAGGTATAGGGAAGGTATAGGACATATATAGGACAGGTGTAGGGAAGGTATAGGACATATATAGGACAGGTGTAGGGAAGGTATAGGACATATATAGGACAGGTGTAGGGAAGGTATAGGACATATATAGGACAGGTGTAGGGAAGGTATAGGACATATATAGGACAGGTGTAGGGAAAGTATAGGACATATATAGGACAGGTGTAGGGAAGGTATAGGACATATATAGGACAGGTGTAGGGAAGGTATAGGACATATATAGGACAGGTGTAGGGAAGGTATAGGACATATATAGGACAGGTGTAGGAAAGGTATAGGACATATATAGGACAGGTATAGGGAAGGTATAGGACATATATAGGACAGGTGTAGGGAAGGTATAGGACATATATAGGACAGGTGTAGGGAAGGTATAGGACATATATAGGACAGGTGTAGGGAAGGTATAGGACATATATAGGACAGGTATAGGGAAGGTATAGGACATATATAGGACAGGTGTAGGGAAGGTATAGGACATATATAGGACAGGTATAGGGAAGGTATAGGACATATATAGGACAGGTGTAGGGAAGGTATAGGACATATATAGGACAGGTGTAGGGAAGGTATAGGACATATATAGGACAGGTGTAGGGAAGGTATAGGACATATATAGGACAGGTGTAGGGAAGGTAAAGGTCATATATAGGACAGGTGTAGGGAAGGTATAGGACATATATAGGACAGGTGTAGGGAAGGTATAGGACATATATAGGACAGGTGTAGGGAAGGTATAGGACATATATAGGACAGGTGTAGGAAAGGTATAGGACATATATAGGACAGGTATAGGGAAGGTATAGGACATATATAGGACAGGTGTAGGGAAGGTATAGGACATATATAGGACAGGTGTAGGGAAGGTATAGGACATATATAGGACAGGTGTAGGGAAGGTATAGGACATATATAGGACAGGTGTAGGGAAGGTATAGGACATATATAGGACAGGTGTAGGGAAGGTATAGGACAGGTATAGGGAAGGTATAGGACATATATAGGACAGGTGTAGGGAAGGTATAGGACATATATAGGACAGGTGTAGGGAAGGTATAGGACATATATAGGACAGGTGTAGGGAAGGTATAGGACATATATAGGACAGGTGTAGGAAAGGTATAGGACATATATAGGACAGGTGTAGGGAAGGTATAGGACATATATAGGACAGGTGTAGGAAAGGTATAGGACATATATAGGACAGGTATAGGGAAGGTATAGGACATATATAGGACAGGTGTAGGGAAGGTATAGGACATATATAGGACAGGTGTAGGGAAGGTATAGGACATATATAGGACAGGTGTAGGGAAGGTATAGGACATATATAGGACAGGTGTAGGGAAGGTATAGGACATATATAGGACAGGTGTAGGGAAAGTATAGGACATATATAGGACAGGTGTAGGGAAGGTATAGGACATATATAGGACAGGTGTAGGGAAGGTATAGGACATATATAGGACAGGTGTAGGGAAGGTATAGGACATATATAGGACAGGTGTAGGAAAGGTATAGGACATATATAGGACAGGTATAGGGAAGGTATAGGACATATATAGGACAGGTGTAGGGAAGGTATAGGACATATATAGGACAGGTGTAGGGAAGGTATAGGACATATATAGGACAGGTGTAGGGAAGGTATAGGACATATATAGGACAGGTATATGGAAGGTATAGGACATATATAGGACAGGTGTAGGGAAGGTATAGGACATATATAGGACAGGTATAGGGAAGGTATAGGACATATATAGGACAGGTGTAGGGAAGGTATAGGACATATATAGGACAGGTGTAGGGAAGGTATAGGACATATATAGGACAGGTGTAGGAAAGGTATAGGACATATATAGGACAGGTGTAGGAAAGGTATAGGACATATATAGGACAGGTGTAGGGAAGGTATAGGACATATATAGGACAGGTGTAGGGAAGGTATAGGACATATATAGGACAGGTGTAGGGAAGGTATAGGACATATATAGGACAGGTGTAGGGAAGGTATAGGACATATATAGGACAGGTGTAGGGAAGGTATAGGACATATATAGGACAGGTGTAGGGAAGGTATAGGACATATATAGGACAGGTGTAGGAAAGGTATAGGACATATATAGGACAGGTGTAGGGAAAGTATAGGACATATATAGGACAGGTGTAGGGAAGGTATAGGACATATATAGGACAGGTGTAGGGAAGGTATAGGACATATATAGGACAGGTGTAGGGAAAGTATAGGACATATATAGGACAGGTGTAGGGAAGGTATAGGACATATATAGGACAGGTGTAGGGAAGGTATAGGACATATATAGGACAGGTGTAGGGAAGGTATAGGACATATATAGGACAGGTGTAGGGAAAGTATAGGACATATATAGGACAGGTGTAGGGAAGGTATAGGACATATATAGGACAGGTGTAGGGAAGGTATAGGACATATATAGGAGAGGTGTAGGGAAGGTATAGGACATATATAGGACAGGTGTAGGGAAGGTATAGGACATATATAGGACAGGTGTAGGGAAGGTATAGGGCATATATAGGACAGGTGTAGGGAAAGTATAGGACATATATAGGACAGGTGTAGGGAAGGTATAGGACATATATAGGACAGGTATAGGAAAGGTATAGGACATATATAGGACAGGTGTAGGGAAGGTATAGGACATATATAGGACAGGTGTAGGGAAAGTATAGGACATATATAGGACAGGTGTAGGGAAGGTATAGGACATATATAGGACAGGTGTAGGGAAGGTATAGGACATATATAGGACAGGTGTAGGGAAGGTATAGGACATATATAGGACAGGTGTAGGGAAGGTATAGGACATATATAGGACAGGTGTAGGAAAGGTATAGGACATATATAGGACAGGTGTAGGGAAGGTATAGGACATATATAGGACAGGTGTAGGGAAGGTATAGGACATATATAGGACAGGTGTAGGGAAGGTATAGGACATATATAGGACAGGTGTAGGAAAGGTATAGGACATATATAGGACAGGTGTAGGGAAGGTATAGGACATATATAGGACCTGCTCTATATTTTACAGCTCAATTTGTCCTGGACACACAGCCGCAAAAACAGGATCTATGTGTATGGGCCCATTGAAATGTACAGGACCAATTGTAGATAACAGTCTGGCCCTGGGCATGACAGTTCAGTAACTCCATGCGCCTCTTTTTAATAGCAATTAACCCCATCATGTCCCTCACATTAACCCTTGTGTAAGAGTTACTGATATGTGAGAGACTTGGAGGTAATAATTAAGTATCTTAATTATTGAGGTCTTTTATTAGTCCCTCCATATGTCTCACATATTAGTAACCTTTATATGAGGCACACAGGGGTTAATATGAGGGACATGATGGGGTTTATTCCTATTAATGTGAGGCACACGGGTTAATATGAGGGACATGGTGGGGGTTATTCCTATTAATGTGAGGCACACAGGGGTTAATGTAAGGGACATGATGGGGTTTATTCCTATTAACCCCAAATACCTGACATTACTGAGAATAGGAACTAAAGGAAGGGACCTGTGTGTTTCTTACTTGCACTTTGCTAGCAGCTTTCTCTCCTCCTCAGGGAACCTTTGCAGGGTGCAGACGGCAGGAGCTATCACTATAGCAGAGACCTGAGCGATTAAGCTCCACCCCCTGGGTTTCCTGCACCCCTCTCATTGGAGGGCAGTGAGAGAAGGGGAGTGTCCTTATGCCTCAGCTCTAGCACAGCACTGAAGGGACGCTCCGACTTCATGTAACTCTTGCAGGTCCTGTGCTGCTGGCGTGCCAGTGAAATATGGCAGGAGTGCCACTCTTAGCACGTGTGCCAGGGGTTGCTGACCTCTGCTGTAGGGGGTAATATGAATTTTGTGGCTTGCTATGGTCCAAAGTGTGTGAGATTGCAGAGATAGTGATGTGAGTTTGGGTTTTGTGGGGGTCCTGGGAAAAACGTATGTGCGCTATTGTGACGAAGAGTAGCCTATTGCGCAATCGAGTGTAGGGACTATGTTTGTGGAAAATTTCAGCCAAATCGGTGGAGTGGATTTTGCGTGATTGAGGAACAAACATCCGAACATCGAAACCCACAAACCCACAAACATCCAAACTCACAAACTTTCACCTTTATAATATTAATAGGATTATTATTATTATTATTATTATTATTATTATTATTATTATTATTATTATTATTATATATTATAGAAGGAGGACGCGGCTTCGCACGGGTATATTACATTTTATGTTTGTGTAGTGGCCCCATAAGAATTGTCCAATTTTGCACTGGTGTATTTTGTATGTGGTTTGTGTGTATGTCCATAAGCGTCATGTGATTATGTGAATCTCATTTTGGATGTCAGTGAAAAACCTGTGATCAGTTGTTATGGATACCTGGAGTAAAGCTGTATCTAATCCTTCCCCGTGTAGTACTGTGTTTAGATGCAAGTGTCTAATCCTTGTTGGTGTGGTACTTTGTGCAGATGCACATATCTAATCCTCCGGTGTGTGGTACTGTGTGCAGATGTGTGTATCTAATCCTCCCCCATGTGGCATTGTGTGAAGAGGCACGTATCTAATCCTCCAGTAAGTGAAACTGTGTGCAGACGCGCGTATCTAATGACTCTGGCGTGTGGTACTGTGTGCAGATGCGCGTATCTAATCCTCCCCCATGTGGAACTGTGTGCTGAGACGCGTATCTAATTCTCTGGCATGTGGTACTGTATGCAGAGGCCTGTATCTAATCCTCCCCTGTGTGGTATTGTGTGAAGAGGCGCGTATCTAATCCTCCCCTGTGTGATACTGTGTGCTGAGACGCGTATCTAATTCTCTGGCTTGTGGTACTGTGTGCAGAGGCATGTATCTAATCCTCCAAAGTGTGATACTGTGTGCACACACGTATCTAATCCTCCCCTGTGTGGTACTGTGTGAAGAGTCGCGTATCTAATCCTACTGCATGTGGTACTGTGTACAGACGCGTGTATCTAATTCTATGGCGTGTACAACTGTGTGCAGACGCGCGTATCTAATCCTCTGGAGTGTGGAACTGTGTGTAGACGTGTGTATCTAATCCTACGGCATGTGGTACTCTGTGCAGACGTGTGTATCTAATCCTATGGCGTGTACAACTGTGTGCAGACGCGCATATCTAATCCTCTGGAGTGTGGAACTGTGTGTAGACGCGCGTATCTAATTCTACGGCATGTGGTACTGTGTGCAGACGCGCGTATCTAATCCTCCCCATGTGGTACTGTGTGTAGACGCACGTATCTAATCCTACGGCATGTGGTACTGTGTGAAGACGCGTGTATCTAATCCTATGGCGTGCACAACTGTGTGAAGACACGTGTATCTAATCCTCCCCTGTGTGGTATTATGTGAAGAGGTGCGTATCTAATCCTACAGTGTGTGGAACTGTGTGTAGAAGCATGTATCCAATCCCCCGGCATGTGGTACTGTGTGCAGACGTGCGTATATAATCCTATGGCATGTGGTACTGTGTGTAGATGAGCGTATCTAATCCTCCCCCGTGTGATACTGTGTGCTGAGACGCGTATCTAATTCTCTGGCTTGTAGTACTGTGTGCAGAGGCATGTATCTAATCCTCCAAAGTGTGGTACTGTGTGCACACACACATATCTAATACTCCCCTGTGTGGTATTGTGTGAAGAGGCGCGTATCTAATCCTTTGGCGTGTGGAACTGTGTGTAGACGCGCGTATCTAATCCTACTGCATGTGGTACTATGTGAAGACGCGTGTATCTAATCCTATGGCGTGTACAACTGTGTGAAGACACGTGTATCTAATCCTCCCCTGTGTGGTATTGTGTGAAGAGGTGCGTATCTAATCCTACAGTGTGTGGAACTGTGTGTAGACGCATGTATCCAATCCCCCAGCATGTGGTACTGTGTGCAGACGCGCGTATATAATCCTATGGCATGTGGTACTGTGTGTAGACGCGCGTATCTAATCCTCCCCCATGTGGTACTGTGTGCTGAGACGCGTATCTAATTCTCTGGCTTGTGGTACTGTGTGCAGAGGCATGTATCTCATCCTCCAAAGTGTGGTACTGTGTGCACACACACGTATCTAATCTTTCCCTGGGTGGTATTGTGTGAAGAGGCGCGTATCTAATCCTTCGGCGTGTGGAACTGTGTGTAGACGCGTGTATCTAATCCTATGGCGTGTACAAATGTGTGCAGACGCGCGTATCTAATCCTACTGCATGTTGTACTGTGTGAAGACGCGTGTATCTAATCCTATGGCGTGTACAACTGTGTGCAGACGCGCGTATCTAATCCTCTGGAGTGTGGAACTGTGTGAAGACGCGTGTATCTAATCCTATGGCGTGTACAAATGTGTGCAGACGCGCGTATCTAATCCTCTGGAGTGTGGAACTGTGTGTAGACGCCTGTATCTAATCCTTCGGTATGTGGAACCGTGTGCAGACGCACGTATCAAATCCTTCAGTGTGTGGAACTGTGTGCAGAAATGTGTATTTAATTCTCTGGTTTGTGGGACTGTGTGCAGACCCGTGTATCTAATCCTCTGGTGTGTGATACTGTGTGCTGATCTGTGTATCTAATCCTCTGATGCGTGTATCTCAGTTTGGCTATCAGTGTTGTATTGTGCATGTGGAGTGACCATGTGTATTGCAGTAGGAATATGAGTGAAAGTCTTGCAGGTTTGTATTGGCTAATGGGGGGGGGCACTGTGTTTGAAATGCTGTATCTCAGCAACGGTACGTCCGAGCGAGTTGGAGTCTCGTCTTAAACCTTCCCGGATACCTGAAGTATCTCTGTACCAAATTTGGTGAAGATCGGTCCAGTCGTTTGGTTCGCATTAGAGAACAGACAGACAGACGGACAGACAGACAGAGACAGAAATTCATTTTTATAATATAGGGAGATTATTATAAGTAGGAGGATGAGATTAGTAGGATAGGATAGGAGGATAGGATAGGATAGGATATGATAGTAGGATAGGATAGGATAGTAGGATAGGATAGGATAGGATAGGATAGGATAGGATAGGAGGATAGGATAGGATAGGATAGGATAGGATAGGAGGATAGGATAGGATAGGATAGGAGGATAGGATTAGTAGGATAGGATAGGAGGATAGGGTTAGTAGGATAGGATAGGATAGGAGGATAGGATAGGATAGTAGGATAGGATAGGATAGGATAGGATAGTAGGATAGGATAGGAGGATAGGATTAGTAGGATAGGATAGTAGGATAGGATAGGATAGGATAGGAGGATAGGATTAGTAGGATAGGATAGGATAGGAGGATAGGATAGGAGGATAGGATTAGTAGGATAGGAGGGTAGGATAGGAGGATAGGATTAGTAGGATAGGATAGGATAGGATAGGATAGGATAGGATAGGAGGATAGGATAGGAGGATAGGATAGGATAGGATAGTAGGATAGGATAGGAGGATAGGATTAGTAGGATAGGATAGGAGGATAGGATAGGAGGATAGGATAGTAGGATAGGATAGGAGGATAGGATTAGTAGGATAGGATAGGATAGGATAGGATAGGATAGGAGGATAGGATAGGAGGATAGGATAGGAGGATAGGATAGGAGGATAGGATTAGTAGGATAGGATAGGAGGATAGGAGGATAGGAGGATAGGATAGGATAGGATAGGAGGATAGGATAGGAGGATAGGATTAGTAGGATAGGAGGATAGGATAGGAGGATAGGATTAGTAGGATAGGATAGGATAGGAGGATAGGATAGGAGGATAGGATTAGTAGGATAGGATAGGATAGGATAGGAGGATAGGATAGTAGGATAGGATAGTAGGATAGGATAGGAGGATAGGATTAGTAGGATAGGATAGGATAGGATAGGATAGTAGGATAGGATAGGATAGGATAGGATAGGAGGATAGGATAGGAGGATAGGATAGTAGGATAGGATAGGAGGATAGGATAGGAGGATAGGATAGGATAGGAGGATAGGATTAGTAGGATAGGATAGGATAGGATAGGAGGATAGGATAGGAGGATAGGATAGTAGGATAGGATAGGAGGATAGGATAGGAGGATAGGATAGGATAGGAGGATAGGATAGGAGGATAGGATAGGATAGGAGGATAGGATAGGAGGATAGGATAGGATAGGAGGATAGGATAGGATAGGATAGGATTAGTAGGATAGGATAGGAGGATAGGATAGGATAGGAGGATAGGATAGGAGGATAGGATAGGATAGGAGGATAGGATAGGATAGGAGGATAGGATAGGATAGTAGGATAGGATTAGTAGGATAGGATAGGAGGATAGGATAGGAGGATAGGATAGGATAGGAGGATAGGATAGGAGGATAGGATAGGATAGGAGGATAGGATAGGATAGTAGGATAGGATAGGAGGATAGGATAGGATAGGATAGTAGGATAGGATAGGATAGGATAGGAGGATAGGATAGTAGGATAGGATAGGAGGATAGGATTAGTAGGATAGGATAGGATAGGATAGGATAGGAGGATAGGATAGGATAGGAGGATAGGATAGTAGGATAGGATAGGAGGATAGGATAGTAGGATAGGATAGGAGGATAGGATTAGTAGGATAGGATAGGAGGATAGGATTAGTAGGATAGGATAGGATAGGATAGGATAGGATAGGATGTTGGCCTCAGTCCGTCTACGCTGAGTTCTTTACCTGGCCAGATTATGGGACAACTCCTGACATCTGGATCCCAATTCTAGATCATTCAGGACAGGCATCCTGTTTATTGACTCCTGAGACCAGCCGCAGCTCTATCATCTTTTTCAAGTCATCACCCCGATCGGAGGCCGAGACCCTCACACTATTTAGGTACAGACATTTTTGAGAATCCCCAATTGTTTCCCATGTTTTTGTGTCTTTCTTCTTCTTCATGTCTCTTAACTGATTCAAGGAAATATCCTGCTTGCTCTGAAGACTCTGCACAGATTTCCTGTCATGTGACCTTTTGTAAGGTCAGGTGACAGGAAGTCCACATAGGGTTACTCTGTTGTCATGACAACCTCAGAGCAAGCACATTATTTTTTACTGTAGAAGAAGGAAAGCCAAGAAAAGCCAAGGACCTTGGAGTCTCATGTATTTTACCCCGGTGATGGCCACAGCAGGGCGGTCTTTATATTCGGTGTTGCCCTAAACTGTACCTAGGAGACTCCTGTATATGATCACTTCAGATCCTTCATAGAATATTCTAGTTCTATGTCTATGTGTCCATCAGTCTGGGCTCGGGGCAGCGTATGTGGCAGCTGGCGGGGGTGGCGGAGGCCTCGTCCTGTAGCATCGTGTGTGATTCTTGTCATGTGTCGCTCTCACATGATGGATCTGGTGTTTTGGCCTGAGATGTGTATGTAGAATATGACAGCTCTGAGCAGCAGGATAATAAAGGATTATCGGCCACACGCCCTATAGGCCGAGGATTTATCTGCTGTACAGGATTAATGGAAGGAGCAACACAGGGCACGAAAATACACCAGACGTGTGCACGGGGGCAAAGCTACGCCAAGGGGAAGGGGGAGTGTGTACAGGGGCCCCGCTTACACCAGACATGTGGACCGGGGCAAAGCTATGCCAAAGGCGAGGGGGAACATGTACAGGGGCCCCGCCATACACCAGCAACACAGGGCACAAAATACACCAGACATGTGGACGGGGGCAAAGCTACGCCAAGGGGAGGGGAGACTGTGTACAGGGGCCCCGCCATACACCAGCAACACAGGGCACGAAAATACACCAGACGTGTGGACCGGGGCAAAGCTACGCCAAAGGGGGGGACCATGTACAGGGGCCTGGCCATACACCAGACACGTGGACCGGGGCAAAGCTACGCCAAGGGGAGGGGAGACTGTGTACAGGGGCCCCGCTTACATCAGACGTGTGGACGGTGGCAAAGCTACGCCAAAGGGGGGGAGGGGACCATGTATAGGGGCCCCGCCATACACCAGCAACACAGGGCACAAAACATACCTCCCAACTTTTGAAGAACCGAAAGAGGGACAAAATGTGCGGCGCGCGTAGCGGGACATACCTCCCTCCAACCGGGACCGCGGGACATGTCACCCAAATCGGGACTGTCCCGCGGAAATCGGGACGGTTGGGAGGTATGCACAAAATACACCAGACGTGTGAACGGGGGCAAAGCTACGCCAAAGGGAGAGGAGACTGTGTACAGGGGCCCCGCTTACATCAGACATGTGGACCGGGGAAAACCTACGCCAAAGGCGAGGGGGACCATGTACAGGGGCCCTTCCAAAGAGAGGGGACACCATGTACTGTGGCCCCCTCCAGCAACACAGGGCACAAAAATACACCAGACGTGTGGATTGGGGTAATCATCTGCAGACTCATCTGTTGTGCAATGAAGTAATTTTTAGTGATTATTAATTACACCAAGCTTTATACTCTAGTCACATCCAGAGCTGCCAGCAAGACACACAGACACACCAGTAATAGCTTAGCTGATGTTGCAGAAAACTCTTCTGGGAGATGTAGTAAGACGTGATTATCATTAGTGTTCTGACTGCAGCTCTGGCTGTGACTAGAGTATAAGACATGATAGGGGGTGGCTATAGCAGTACTGACATCAGGCCTTCTTGTCCTTTCAGATCTGAACTGGGTGCGGATCCTCCTGTACTGCATCATCTTCCTCCTCAGCGTCTTTGGGAATACTCTCATCATCATCGTGCTGCTGATGAACAAGCGCCTGCGCACCATCACTAACTGCTTCCTGCTGTCCCTGGCCGTCAGTGACATCATGGTGTCCCTGCTGTGCATGCCCTTTACCCTCATCCCCAACCTCATGGGCAACTTCATCTTTGGAGAGGTCATCTGCAAGACGGCGGCCTACTTCATGGGTAATGACTCTGTCTGTCACATGTCAGGGTGGAAGGAAAACTTCTTAAGGGCTTCATGTTTCCTCTTCCACATCTTCAAGATCTGCTTGTTGTGAATGCAAAAATCCATCCTGATGTAACACTTCAGACAGCTGACGGTTTGTTCCTATGTATCCAGTGAAGCTAATCCTCTGTCAGCAGCTCATATCTCCCTGCTCACCTGTTTGTTACAATGTATCAGTCTGGAGTCCAGGCTACGGCGCTCACAGAGGATTGTCTATACTGGACACAGAGGCTCAGCTATAGGTGATGTAGGGTGGGAAGGTCCTCGCCATACCATGTCTGGGCTCATATAGAATAATGCAAAATGAGATTTATAAATTTTATATATTTATTAACCCAAGTGGGTCGGTGCTAGCCACGAACATATACAGAGATATATCAGTGATAACCAAATACAGATACAGGATAATACAATACAGAAAATAAAGTGGGGAATAAAAGAAAAGATATAATTCCAAACAAAGTGATGGATTGGTTTGCTGGGGCCTCAGTCCTGGGCTGCAGGGGGCGCTCTTGAATCAGTCCAAACAACGTGTGTCCTTTACAGGCCATCTCCTTGTTGAGTCTTTGCTGAGTGACCAAGAATCTAAGTCTTCCTGCCCCCTTATGGCCCGTGCCTGACCACACCTCCCTCCCAGGTATCCCCCCTACTCCATCCCTGCTTGCAGAATCCAGGGAAAGAGGGGTGTTTTCCTGGCTGGGCTAAAGCTGTGTGTCTTTGGATCAAGTATAAGGAAAATGTTTGTTCTCGTACCGTGTTAGCCAGTGGGTAGGAAATATAAAAAAAAAATCAAAACACTTGCTAGTCTGCAGTAGTTGATCCCTTTTTAATGGCTAACTAATAATGAGGACAGATTACAACGTTTCGGATCTCTCGGCTCCTTTCTCAAGTAAATTTAAAACCATTTCTGAAGGAGCAGATTTATGTACAAAAAGGGCACATAGGGATAGAATTCCGGGAGGGGGGGGGGTAGAGGGTTGTTAGTAATTGGTAGAAACAATGTAAACACTTACAGGTCCTTATCAGTTCTCAGGGTCTCAGGTCAGTGATTTCTGTAAGATGCCATAAACCCATGTGTCAGATTTAGCCCCTTCTCCAGTGTATGAAGCAGGGTCATAAGTTTACACTCATAGATGCGTTGTTCTCTCTTTGATTTGAAATTCCCTCCCAAAACCAAAACTTTCATGTGATCGGTGATATTATGATCCTCATTGCAGAAATGTTTTGATACGGGAAGGTCCAGTCTTTGTTCTCTAATTGTATGGCGATGTGAGTTCATCCGCATTCTAAGCTTCTGTCCGGTCTCTCCAACATACAGATTATCAGTGGAACATTTGGTGCACATTATCAAATACCCTACAAAAACACATTCTTGAGGCAGGGTTACCATCCAAGAACAATTGATAACCAAATCACCAGGGCTACGAGAATACCAAGATCGGAGTTATTAAAATACAATACCAAAAAGGAAAACAATCGGGTGCCCCTGGTTGTCACATATAACCCCCACCTGGAGACGCTGAGAGGAATCACACACAAATTACATCCACTACTGCAAAAAGACCACCGTGTAACATCCATATTACCAGACCCCCCCCCCCCCCCCCTCTCCTGTGCTACAGACACCAAACCTCAGGAATATGGTGGTCAGCAGCTCTCTGTCACCTCCAACTAACACAGGAACATTCCCATGTGGAGAGAAGAGGAGCAAAACCTGCCCCCACATACTGACCCCTGACAGGATAGAGATACCGAACTCTAACAGGGAATATAAAACCCCAGGTACGTTCACCTGTAACACCCCGCATGTAGTGTATGTAATAATGTGCACCAAGTGTCCCACTGATAATCTGTATGTTGGAGAGACCGGACAGCAGCTTAGAATGCGGATGAATTCACATCGCCATACAATTAGAGAACGAAGACTGGACCTCCCCGTATCAAAACATTTCTGCAATGAGGATCATAATATCACCCATCACATGAAAGTTTTGGTTTTGGGAGGGAATTTCAAATCAAAGAAAGAACGACGCATTTATGAGTATAAACTTATGACCCTGCTTCATACACTGGAGAGGGGGCTAAATCTGTCACATGGTTTTATGTCACTTTACAGAAACCTGAGAACTGATAAGGACCTGGAAGTGTTTACATTGTTTCTACCAATTACTAATAACCCTCCATCCCCCCCCCCTCCTCCTCCCGGATCTCTCTCCCTATGTGTCCCTCTGTATATAAATCTGCTCCTTCAGAAATGGTTTTAAATTTACTTGAGAAAGGAGCCGAGAGATCCGAAACGTTGTATCTGTCATCATTATTAGTCAGCCATTAAAAAGGGATCAACTACTGAAGACTAGCAAGGTTTTTGGTTTTTTATATTTCTTTGGATCAAATGAGGGCCATTATCCTCCTTCCTTGGACACTTGCCATCCAGGAGCCATAAACTGTCTGGATACAAAGGGCCATCTCTCCTGGTATATACATAAAACCACTGAAGCAAATTGTCCCCCAATGTAACCACAACACTCCTAGAGGTCTGCATAGGACAGATAGGACAAAGTAGAAACACCTTCCAAAGAAAGAAACATGGCTGAGGGTCTGCTCATCATACCGGGCAATACTGAGAAAACCCCAGTACTACAGACTGTACAACCAGTACTACAAGTGGTATAAGATGGTCGGCAACTTCAAGTGAATACAAACCTAACCTTCCATAAACCGTCACTATAGTGTGTACACAGTATAATATTATGTCTGGCCATCACATGACTTGTATTCTGCATTTCAGCCGTTTTACTGTACACTAGCTGCTGTGATGTCTGCCATGCATTGCACACAGAAAGTAGAGGAAAATCTGTCCCATAATCCTGTCTCACTCAGAATCTGTAGCCGAATCATATAGGACATTGTAGAGAAACCCTGAGGCAAGATAGAAACTTTCTATTGACCTTCAGCAACCTTTGCCCACCGCTAGGTCTCTCCTCTTTCACTGAGTAACATCAACAATACCATGTATAACAGTACAGAGCCGCATTGAGCCGCGCTCATAAAGCACTTGGGGTGAGATAGAAGCTTTCTATTCCTCTTCTGCCACTTCTGTCTGTGCTTGTTTCTCTCCTCTCTCACTGAGAAATATCAGCAAGCTCATGTATGATATTATACAGAAACATGGAGCTGCACTCATGTCAATAAAGCACTTGGGGCAAGGTAGAATATTTCTATTCCTCCCTTGCAACCACTTGGGGTGAGATTGAAACGTGCTGTTCCTCTCCTGCAGCCTCAGTCTGTGACATCAGTAGGGTCATATAGAACATATACAGAAGCACTGAGCTGTAATCATGTAAATAAATGCCTTGGGATGAGATAAAAGCTTTCTGTTCTCTTCTGAGTCCTCTGCCCACATCTCTCGCTCTTTCATCTGCTGCTTACTACCCCCCTTCCCCCTACACTCACCATACACATCTATGTTATCAGATATCTCTGGGCAGGGACGTAACTACAGGGGTAGCAGGTAATGGGCCCTATTTACTACCAAATCCTGGCTCCTGTTTATGGCCGCCTGTGCTTCCCCTTTGAAAAACCCTGAGATAATAATGTAGAGTCATGAAATAATAAACCAGAGCCCTAAGATAATCCAGAGCCCTGAGATAATAATGTAGAGCTCTGAGATAATAATGCAGAGCAATGAGATAATAATCCAGAGCCCTGAGATAATAATGAAGAACACTGAGATAATAATGCAGAGTCCTGAGATAATAATCCAGTGTCCTGAGATAATAATGCAGAGCCCTGAGATAATAATTCAGAGCCCTGAGATAATGCAGAGCAATGAGATAATAATGCAGAGTCCTGAGATAATAATCCAGAGCCCTGAGATAATAATGCAGAGCAATGAGATAATAATGCAGAATCCTGAGATAATAATGCAGAGTCTTGAGATAATACTGAAGAACCCTGAGATAATAATCCAGTGTCCTGAGATAATAATCCAGAACACTTAGATAATAATGCAGAGTCCTGAGATAATAATGCAGAGTCCTGAGATAATAATGCATAGCCCTGAGATGATAATGCAGAGTCCTGAGATAATAATCCAGAACGCTGAGATAATAATGCAGAGTCCTGAGATAATGATGCAGAGCCCTGAGATGATAATGCAGAGCCCTGAGATAATAATGCAGAGCAATGAGATAATGCAGAACCCTGAGATAATAATGCAGAGCCCTGAGATAATAATACAGTGTCCTGAGATAATAATCCAGAACACTGAGATAATAATGCAGAGCCCTGAGATAATAATCTAGTGTCCTGAGATAATAATGCAGAGTCCTGAGATAATAATCCAGTGTCCTGAGATAATAATTCAGAGCCCTGAGATAATAATCCAGTGTCCTGAGATAATAATGCAGAGCGCTGAGATAATAATGCAGAGTCCTGAGATAATAATCCAGTGTCCTGAGATAATAACACAGAGCAATGAGATAATAATGCAGAGTCCTGAGATAATAATGCAGAGCAATGAGATAATAATACAGAGTCCTGAGATAATAATGCAGAGTCCTGAGATAATAATGCAGAGCAATGAGATAATAATCCAGTGTCCTGAGATAATAATGCAGAGCCCTGAGATAATAATGCAGAGTCCTGAGATAATAATCCAGTGTCCTGAGATAATAATGCAGAGTCCTGAGATAATAATGCAGAGCTATTTGATAGTAAGATAGAGCTTTAAGATCGTAAGGTAGATCTGAGAGATAGTACGGTAGAGATGAAAGATAATATGGTAGAACTGAGCGATACTAATGTTAAACGGTTAGATTATAAGGTGGAGCTTTGAGATAATAAGGAAGAGCTGATAAATAATAAGAAAGATCTGATAGACAAAATGGTAGAGCTAAGAGATAATAAGGAAGATCTGCAAAATGATAAGGAAAGGCTCAGAGATAATAAGGTAGACTTATGAGATGATAATTCTGCAGTATTTAGTATTTGCCCCCTCTTAGTTGTATTAACCTTGTGTCTGGAGGGGTCTTACCCTCAGGGGCTGCCCCCTCCCCCACATATTATGGACAGCTCCGTATTGAGTATAATAAGCTTCTGGTCTGCTCCTCACTGATCGTCTCTCCTCACCTTGCAGGTATCTCCGTCAGTGTCTCCACCTTCAACCTGGTGGCCATCGCCATTGAACGCTACAGCGCTATTTGCAATCCCTTGAAATCCAGAGTCTGGCAGACCCGATCCCACGCCTACAAGGTCATCGCTGCCACCTGGATCCTGTCCATCATAATAATGATCCCCTACCCTGTGTACAACACACTGGTGAGCTTCACCATGACCGGGAACCAAGAGGGCTACCAGTGCCGACTCAAGTGGCCCAATGACCAGGTGCAGCAGGCATGGTGAGTATAGCCATACGTATCGTCTAGATGACTGGCTCCTACACTACTCCCATCTCCAGACATGTCTCAGCCTATGTGCTCCTATGTCTCTAGCTGCCTCCATGTTCCATGAGCGGGATCTCTGCAGGGTTTCTGGAGGGGCTGTGACCTGCGGAGCTTTGCTGGATCTTCTCCAGTTTGGCGGTGATGATGGGTTTGGTCACTACTACATTTCCAGATTTAGCACAGGGAACACCTCTGGGGACACACGATACGACACAATGACGATGGAAACCTCCAGTAATGAGGGTGGAGGCCTCGTCTAAAATGGGTTAGATAGGACCTTGCCCGCCATGTTCTTCTGAGAAGGTTAGGCCGGAGAAGGTCATAAAGCTCCACAAGGGCGTCATATCTCGTGTTTACTTCTAGATTACAGCTCTTAGTAAACAGTAAAGGAATGGCAGCAATGTTACCGGAGAGCGGCTGAGGGAATTCTCTGGGCCGAGGTCCCAGATAACGGAGCTGCTACCAGTGTGTGACCTCTACGTTACAGGAGCCATCCTGCCACTGTATAGGCCAGGGCAACATATCCGGCTGCTCTTCTGTCCTATCCCTGCACTGGATCCTGGATATGTTGTTATTGTAGTTTGTAGTGAAAACTTTCTCTAATGTAGAACTTTCTATGCACTCGCTTAGCCAAACCTGGACGTGTTCTCAGTACGGTGAATGGAATAAACTGCTTCTAGATCCCAATCTTCTCTCCAGGCTTTTGGTCTTCTCCAGTCTCCTCTGTCTCTTCCACATCTTTCTATCCCCTCCAGACACCTCTGACTCCTCCAAACATCTTTGTCTCCTCTGTATATCTCTGACACCTCTATTCTCCAGACATTCTCATCCCCTCCCTTCCATCCCCGGCCTCCCTTGACTTATCTCCTTTGAGGATTGCACATGTTAAAACCTGATAGCCTGATCCTTCTTTCTCGGGCAGAGCGATGCTGTTGCGGTGACCTCCATGGTCGATGCCATTGCGGTGACCTCCATGGTCGATGCCAATGCGGTGACCTTCATGGTCGATGCCGATGCGGTGACCTCCATGGTCGATGCCGTTGCGGTAATCTCCATGGTCAATGCCATTGTGGTGATCTTCATCTTCATATGCAGATGCGGTGACCTCTATAGTCAATGCTATTGCAGTGACCTCCTTGGTCGATACCGTTGCGCTGACCTCCATGGTCTATGCTTTAGCGCTGACCTCCATAGTCTATACCATTGCGGTGATCTCCAAGGTCAATGCTGTTGCAGTGACCTCCATGGTGGATGAAGCTGTCTTCTGTATGACTATTGGAATATTTTGTGTCTATTATAATCATGTGACTAATGTATGTCCATACCCTACAATATGAGATGATTTTACCAATCTAGTCTTCTCCAAGCCCATCAGATGGGTGATAAGATCCCACCATCAGGACCTGGCCCCGTATGTATTGTGCAGCCTGTGTCCCTTCTTGGGCTCCCTTGCTCATCCTCGTATTCTTGTCTCTCGTGTCCAGGTACGTCATCCTGCTCACTGTGCTCTTCTTCATCCCCGGGGTGGTGATGATTGTGGCCTATGGACTCATCTCACACGAGCTCTACAGAGGCATTCAGTTTGAGATGGACTTAAACAAAGAAGCCAAAGGTATGAAATCCGTCTGATCTCCAGAACTTCAATCCTGAACTTAATCAATTCTATCTAAAATTTGTAGTTTTTTTTTTCTTTTTTTTTTTCTTTTCTTTCAACGTGATCTTTTAGATGGGAACTAATAGATCCCCCTACGATCCCTGGAGCTGTTGAGTGGATGTATTAAGGGACCTTCTCTAGCCATAATTTGGTAGCTGTAGGTTGGAGCACATCTAGTTAGAGCCCAGGATATCACTGTAGAGTCCTATAGGTCTCCAGGCACATATATAACCCCCAGTGTCTTCATCATGAGGCCACCACTATGGATTATGGTGACTATAAAGAGTCAAAATCAGTGTAGATGTACCAGATCCTCCAGTGTAGATGTACCAGATCCTCCAGTGTAGATGTACCAGATCCTCTAGTGTAGATGTACCAGATCCTCCAGTGTAGATGTACCAGATCCTCCAGTGTAGATGTACCAGATCCTCCAGTGTAGATGCACCAGATCCTCCAGTGTAGATGCACCAGATCTTCCAGAGTAGATGTACCAGATCCTCTAGTGTAGATGTACCAGATCCAACAGTGTAGCTGCACCAGATCCTCCAGTGTAGATGCACCAGATCCTCCAGTGTAGCTGCACCAGATCCTCTAGTGTAGATGTATCAGATCCTCTAGTGTAGACATACCAGATCCTCCAGTGTAGATGTACCAGATCCTCTAGTGTAGATGTACCAGATCCTCCAGTGTAGATGCACCAGATCCTCCAGTGTAGATGTACCAGATCCTCCAGTGTAGATGCACCAGATCCTCCAGTGTAGATGCACCAGATCTTCCAGAGTAGATGTACCAGATCCTCCAGTGTAGATGTACCAGATCCAACAGTGTAGACGCACCAGATCCTCCAGTGTAGATGCACCAGATCCTCCAGTGTAGATGCACCAGATCTTCCAGAGTAGATGTACCAGATCCTCCAGTGTAGATGCACCAGATCCTCCAGTGTAGATGCACCAGATCCTCCAGTGTAGATGCACCAGATCTTCCAGAGTAGATGTACCAGATCCTCCAGTGTAGATGTACCAGATCCAACAGTGTAGATGTACCAGATCCTCTAGTGTAGATGTACCAGATCCTCTAGTGTAGATGTACCAGATCCTCTAGTGTAGATGCACCAGATCCTCCAGTGTAGATGTACCAGATCCTCCAGTGTAGATGTACCAGATCCTCTAGTGTAGATGTACCAGATCCTCCAGTGTAGATGTACCAGATCCTCCAGTGTAGATGTACCAGATCCTCCAGTGTAGATGTACCAGATCCTCCAGTGTAGATGTACCAGATCCTCCAGTGTAGATGTACCAGATCCTCTAGTGTAGATGTACCAGATCCTCCAGTGTAGATGTACCAGATCCTCTAGTGTAGATGTACCAGATCCTCCAGTGTAGATGTACCAGATCCTCCAGTGTAACTGTACCAGATTCTCCAGTGTAGATGTACCAGATCCTCTAGTGTAGATGTACCAGATCCTCTAGTGTAGATGTACCAAATCCTCTAGTGTAGATGTACCAGATCCAACAGTGTAGACGCACCAGATCCTCCAGTGTAGATGCACCAGATCCTCCAGTGTAGATGCACCAGATCTTCCAGAGTAGATGTACCAGATCCTCCAGTGTAGATGCACCAGATCCTCCAGTGTAGACGCACCAGATCCTCCAGTGTAGATGCACCAGATCTTCCAGAGTAGATGTACCCGATCCTCCAGTGTAGATGTACCAGATCCAACAGTGTAGATGTACCAGATCCTCTAGTGTAGATGTACCAGATCCTCTAGTGTAGATGTACCAGATCCTCTAGTGTAGATGCACCAGATCCTCCAGTGTAGATGTACCAGATCCTCTAGTGTAGATGTACCAGATCCTCCAGTGTAGATGTACCAGATCCTCCAGTGTAGATGTACCAGATCCTCCAGTGTAGATGTACCAGATCCTCCAGTGTAGATGTACCAGATCCTCCAGTGTAGATGTATCAGATCCTCTAGTGTAGATGTACCAGATCCTCCAGTGTAGATGTACCAGATCCTCCAGTGTAACTGTACCAGATTCTCCAGTGTAGATGCAACAGATCCTCCAGTGTAGATGCAACAGATCCTCCAGTGTAGCTGCACCAGATCCTCCAGTGTAGATGTACCAGATCCTCTAGTGTAGATGTGCCAGATCCTCTAGTGTAGATGTACCAGATCCTCCAGTGTAGATGTACCAGATCCTCCAGTGTAGATGTACCAGATCCTCTAGTGTAGATGTACCAGATCCTCCAGTGTAGATGTACCAGATCCTCCAGTGTAGATGTACCAGATCCTCCAGTGTAGATGTGCCAGATCCTCTAGTGTAGATGTACCAGATCCTCCAGTGTAGATGTACCAGATCCTCCAGTGTAGCTGCACCAGATCCTCTAGTGTAGATGTATCAGATCCTCCAGTGTAGATGTACCAGATCCTCCAGTGTAGATGTACCAGATCCTCCAGTGTAGATGTACCAGATCCTCCAGTGTAGATGTATCAGATCCTCCAGTGTAGATGCATCAGATCCTCCAGTGTAGATGTACCAGATCCTCCAGTGTAGATGTACCAGATCCTCTAGTGTAGATGTACCAGATCCTCCAGTGTAGATGTACCAGATCCTCCAGTGTAGATGTACCAGATCCTCCAGTGTAGATGTACCAGATCCTCCAGTGTAGATATACCACATCCTCCAGTGTAGATGTATCAGATCCTCCAGTGTAGATGTACCAGATCCTCCAGTGTAGATGTACCAGATCCTCCAGTGTAGATGTACCAGATCCTCCAGTGTAGATGTATCAGATCCTCCAGTGTAGATGTACCAGATCCTCCAGTTTAGATGTACCAGATCCTCTAGTGTAGATGCATCAGATCCTCCAGTGTAGATGTACCAGATCCTCCAGTGTAGATGTACCAGATCCTCTAGTGTATATGTACCAGATCCTCCAGTGTAGCTGTACCAGATCCTCTAGTGTAGATGTACCAGATCCTCCAGTGTAGATGTATCAGATCCTCCAGTGTAGATGTATCAGATACTCCAGTGTAGATGTATCAGATCCTCCAGTGTAGATGTACCAGATCCTCCAGTGTAGATGTACCAGATCCTCCAGTGTAGATGTACCAGATCCTCCAGTGTAGCTGTACCAGATCCTCCAGTGTAGATGTACCAGATCCTCCAGTGTAGATGTATCAGATACTCCAGTGTAGATGTATCAGATCCTCCAGTGTAGATGTACCAGATCCTCTAGTGTAGATGTACCAGATCCTCCAGTGTAGATGTACCAGATCCTCCAGTGTAGATGTACCAGATCCTCTAGTGTAGATGTACCAGATCCTCCAGTGTAGATGCACCAGATCCTCCAGTGTAGATGCACCAGATCCTCCAGTGTAGATGTACCAGATCCTCCAGTGTAGCTGCACCAGATCCTCCAGTGTAGATGCACCAGATCCTCCAGTGTAGATGTACCAGATCCTCCAGTGTAGATGCACCAGATCCTCCAGTGTAGATGCACCAGATCCTCCAGTGTAGATGTACCAGATCCTCCAGTGTAGATGTACCAGATCCTCCAGTGTAGATATACCACATCCTCCAGTGTAGATGTACCAGATCCTCCAGTGTAGATGCACCAGATCCTCCAGTGTAGCTGCACCAGATCCTCCAGTGTAGCTGCACCAGATCCTCCAGTGTAGATGCACCAGATCCTCCAGTGTAGATGTACCAGATCCTCCAGTGTAGCTGCACCAGATCCTCCAGTGTAGATGTACCAGATCCTCCAGTTTAGCTGCACCAGATCCTCCAGTGTAGCTGCACCAGATCCTCCAGTGTAGATGCACCAGATCCTCCAGTGTAGATGTAACAGATCCTCCAGTGTAGATGCACCAGATCCTCCAGTGTAGATGTACCAGATCCTCCAGTGTAGATGCACCAGATCCTCCAGTGTAGCTGCACCAGATCCTCCAGTGTAGATGTACCAGATCCTCCAGTGTAGATGCACCAGATCCTCCAGTGTAGATGTACCAGATCCGCAAGTGTAGCTGCACCAGATCCTCCAGTGTAGATGCACCAGATCCAATCCTCCAGTGTAGATGCACCAGATCCTCCAGTATAGATGTACCAGATCCGCCAGTGTAGATCCACCAGTTGCCAGGACAGTGTTCAGGATGCCTACACTTCTGCAGCTCATGTGTGAGCGATGTTTGGATATGGTGTAGATGCTGACTATCTCCTCATGGTGCTGTACCCGGGTACTTGTTGCCTCTTCCACTTCCTTCAGTTTCTTCTTCCATTGGTAATTTTTATGTTGTTTCTTTAATCTCACAGCTAATAAGAACGGTGTCGGCGTCGCCATATCAACATCTGCCACCAACTGCGATGAGAGCGACGGCTGCTACATCCAAGTCAACAAACGCCGTAACACCATGGAGATGTCTACCCTGACTCCGAGCGGCTGCACCAACATGGACCGTGCCCGCATCAACAACTCAGAGGCCAAGCTTATCGCCAAGAAGCGTGTCATCCGCATGCTGATCGTCATCGTGGCCATGTTCTTCATCTGCTGGATGCCCATTTACATTGCCAACACCTGGAAGGCCTTTGATGAGATGTCGGCCTTCAATATGCTCTCGGGGGCCCCCATATCCTTCATCCACCTGCTGTCTTACACGTCCGCTTGTGTCAACCCGATCATCTACTGCTTCATGAACAAGCGCTTTCGGAAGGCATTCCTCTCAACATTCGCCGGTTGCATCAAACCTTGCCGGCGTTTCCGTGAGCCTGAGGAGGACATTGGGGCCACAGGGGTCTCCCTTTCCAAGTTCAGCTACACCACTGTCAGCAGTTTAGGACCTTCCTGAGTGCGGCTTCACTAAAGGATTCTGCATCCCATCTCAGGACCAGCACCCCAATAAGACCAACGCCACACCCTGACCCATCGTGGCCCCATGAAACGTGCAGAATGGACTGCTTGATGGATCTCAGAGATTCCCGGGCACTGAATGCCTTATGGAGCAGCTCTGATGGATCCCACCACTGGTTCCTCCTGTATCTCTGGTGCCGTCTTCTTGTGTGTTCACAGGAACCAGGATCATAGACACGTAACATGAGTGTGGGGCTGCAGGACACGATCGCTGATGTCATACCTCTCTGATGTAATATATGATGTGAAGGCTGCAGATGGACATGAAGGTCGTGGTGTCACGGGAATCGGGGGTGATGACTCCCATGTGATGGGGGCACTCACTGCATATTTGGGTTCTCAGTGGAGCCAACCATATTGAGCATGTTGTTATGTACCATATGGATAATCTGTCCCATCAGTACCAGGAATGTGGGACTATCGGTGGTGAAAGGTCAGCACTGGGGTCATATATATATTGTCATAAACCTATTCACCCAAGGTGGGATCTGGGGAATTCTCACTCAATTCACAGTTTTACCCACTTCATTACCCTAATATCCCCTAAATAAGTGAAGAAACCTCAAGCTATCAGCGCTGTGTACTAGTATCTATGTACCTGGCGGTCAGTGCAGGGGTGTAGTGTGACTGGTGGTCAGTGCAGGGTGCAGTGTGACTGACGGTCAGTGCAGGGTGTAGTGTGACTGGCGGTCAGTGCAGGGTGCAGTGTGACTGGTGGTCAGTGCAGGGTGCAGTGTGACTGGCGGTCAGTGCAGGGTGCAGTGTGACTGGCGGTCAGTGCAGGGTGTAGTGTGACTGGCGGTCAGTGCAGGGTGTAGTGTGACTGGTGGTCAGTGCAGGGTGTAGTGTGACTGGCGGTCAGTGCAGGGTGCAGTGTGACTGGCGGTCAGTGCAGGGTGTAGTGTGACTGGCGGTCAGTGCAGGGTGTAGTGTGACTGGCGGTCAGTGCAGGGTGTAGTGTGACTGGCGGTCAGTGCAGGGTGTAGTGTGACTGGCGGTCAGTGCAGGGTGTAGTGTGACTGGCGGTCAGTGCAGGGTGTAGTGTGACTGGTGGTCAGTGCAGGGTGTAGTGTGACTGGCGGTCAGTGCAGGGTGTAGTGTGACTGGCGGTCAGTGCAGGGTGCAGTGTGACTGGCGGTCAGTGCAGGGTGTAGTGTGACTGGCGGTCAGTGCAGGGTGCAGTGTGACTGGCGGTCAGTGCAGGGTGTAGTGTGACTGGCGGTCAGTGCAGGGTGTACTGTAGTGTGACTGGCGGTCAGTGCAGGGTGTAGTGTGACTGGCGGTCAGTGCTGGGGTGTAGTGTGACTGGTGGTCAGTGCAGGGTGCAGTGTGACTGGCGGTCAGTGCAGGGTGCAGTGTGACTGGCGGTCAGTGCAGGGTGCAGTGTGACTGGCGGTCAGTGCTGGGGTGTAGTGTGACTGACGGTCAGTGCAGGGTGTAGTGTGACTGGCGGTCAGTGCAGGGTGTAGTGTGACTGGCGGTCAGTGCAGGGTGTAGTGTGACTGGTGGTCAGTGCAGGGTGCAGTGTGACTGACGGTCAGTGCAGGGTGTAGTGTGACTGGCGGTCAGTGCAGGGTGTAGTGTGACTGGCGGTCAGTGCAGGGTGCAGTGTGACTGGCGGTCAGTGCTGGGGTGCAGTGTGACTGGCGGTCAGTGCAGGGTGCAGTGTGACTGGCGATCAGTGCAGGGTGTAGTGTGACTGGTGGTCAGTGCTGGGGTGCAGTGTGACTGGCGGTCAGTGCTGGGGTGTAGTGTGACTGGCGGTCAGTGCAGGGTGCAGTGTGACTGGCGGTCAGTGCAGGGTGCAGTGTGACTGGCGATCAGTGCAGGGTGTAGTGTGACTGGTGGTCAGTGCAGGGTGTAGTGTGACTGGTGGTCAGTGCAGGGTGCAGTGTGACTGGCGGTCAGTGCAGGGTGTAGTGTGACTGGTGGTCAGTGCTGGGGTGTAGTGTGACTGGTGGTCAGTGCAGGGTGCAGTGTGACTGGCGGTCAGTGCAGGGTGCAGTGTGACTGGTGGTCAGTGCAGGGTGTAGTTTGACTGGCGGTCAGTGCAGGGTGTAGTGTGACTGACGGTCAGTGCAGGGTGCAGTGTGACTGGCGGTCAGTGCAGGGTGTAGTGTGACTGGCGGTCAGTGCAGGGTGCAGTGTGACTGGCGGTCAGTGCAGGGTGTAGTGTGACTGGCGGTCAGTGCAGGGTGTAGTGTGACTGACGGTCAGTGCAGGGTGCAGTGTGACTGGCGGTCAGTGCAGGGTGCAGTGTGACTGGCGGTCAGTGCTGGGGTGCAGTGTGACTGGCGGTCAGTGCAGGGTGTAGTGGGACTGGCGGTCAGTGCAGGGTGCAGTGTGACTGGCGGTCAGTGCAGGGTGTAGTGTGACTGGCGGTCAGTGCAGGGTGTACTGTAGTGTGACTGGCGGTCAGTGCAGGGTGTAGTGTGACTGGCGGTCAGTGCAGGGTGCAGTGTGACTGGCGGTCAGTGCAGGGTGTAGTGTGACTGGCGGTCAGTGCAGGGTGTACTGTAGTGGGACTGGCGGTCAGTGCAGGGTGTAGTGTGACTGGCGGTCAGTGCAGGGTGCAGTGTGACTGGCGGTCAGTGCAGGGTGCAGTGTGACTGGCGGTCAGTGCAGGGTGTAGTGTGACTGGCGGTCAGTGCAGGGTGTAGTGTGACTGGTGGTCAGTGCAGGGTGTAGTGTGACTGGCGGTCAGTGCAGGGTGTAGTGTGACTGGCGGTCAGTGCAGGGTGCAGTGTGACTGGCGGTCAGTGCAGGGTGCAGTGTGACTGGCGGTCAGTGCAGGGTGCAGTGTGACTGGTGGTCAGTGCAGGGTGCAGTGTGACTGGCGGTCAGTGCAGGGTGCAGTGTGACTGGCGGTCAGTGCAGGGTGTACTGTAGTGTGACTGGCGGTCAGTGCAGGGTGTAGTGTGACTGGCGGTCAGTGCAGGGTGCAGTGTGACTGGCGGTCAGTGCAGGGTGTAGTGTGACTGGCGGTCAGTGCAGGGTGTAGTGTGACTGACGGTCAGTGCAGGGTGTAGTGTGACTGGCGGTCAGTGCAGGGTGCAGTGTGACTGGCGGTCAGTGCAGGGTGCAGTGTGACTGGTGGTCAGTGCAGGGTGCAGTGTGACTGGCGGTCAGTGCAGGGTGTAGTGTGACTGGCGGTCAGTGCAGGGTGTAGTGTGACTGGCGGTCAGTGCAGGGTGTAGTGTGACTGGCGGTCAGTGCAGGGTGCAGTGTGACTGGCGGTCAGTGCAGGGTGTAGTGTGACTGGCGGTCAGTGCTGGGGTATAGTGTGACTGGCGGTCAGTGCAGGGTGTAGTGTGACTGGCGGTCAGTGCAGGGTGTAGTGTGACTGGCGGTCAGTGCTGGGGTATAGTGTGACTGGCGGTCAGTGCAGGGTGTAGTGTGACTGGCGGTCAGTGCAGGGGTGTAGTGTGACTGGTGGTCAGTGCAGGGTGTAGTGTGACTGGCGGTCAGTGCAGGGTGCAGTGTGACTGGCGGTCAGTGCAGGGTGTAGTGTGACTGGCGGTCAGTGCTGGGGTATAGTGTGACTGGTGGTCAGTGCAGGGTGCAGTGTGACTGGCGGTCAGTGCAGGGTGTAGTGTGACTGGCGGTCAGTGCAGGGTGTAGTGTAACTGGCGGTCAGTGCTGGGGTGTAGTGTGACTGGCGGTCAGTGCAGGGTGCAGTGTGACTGGCGGTCAGTGCAGGGTGCAGTGTGACTGGCGATCAGTGCAGGGTGTAGTGTGACTGGTGGTCAGTGCTTGGGTGTAGTGTGACTGGCGGTCAGTGCAGGGGTGTAGTGTGACTGACGGTCAGTGCAGGGTGAAGTGTGACTGGCGGTCAGCGCAGGGGTGCAGTGTGACTGGCGGTCAGTGCAGGGTGTAGTGGGACTGGCGGTCAGTGCAGGGTGCAGTGTGACTGGCGGTCAGTGCAGGGTGTAGTGTGACTGGCGGTCAGTGCAGGGTGTAGTGTGACTGGCGGTCAGTGCAGGGTGCAGTGTGACTGGCGGTCAGTGCAGGGTGTACTGTAGTGGGACTGGCGGTCAGTGCAGGGTGTAGTGTGACTGGCGGTCAGTGCAGGGGTGCAGTGTGACTGGTGGTCAGTGCAGGGTGCAGTGTGACTGGCGGTCAGTGCAAGGTGTAGTGTGACTGGCGGTCAGTGCAGGGTGTAGTGTGACTGGCGGTCAGTGCAGGGGTGTAGTGTGACTGGCGGTCAGTGCAGGGTGTAGTGTGACTGGCGGTCAGTGCAGGGTGTAGTGTGACTGGTGGTCAGTGCAGGGTGTAGTGTGACTGGCGGTCAGTGCAGGGTGTAGTGTGACTGGCGGTCAGTGCAGGGTGTAGTGTGACTGGCGGTCAGTGCAGGGTGCAGTGTGACTGGCGGTCAGTGCAGGGTGTAGTGTGACTGGCGGTCAGTGCAGGGTGTAGTGTGACTGGCGGTCAGTGCAGGGTGCAGTGTGACTGGCGGTCAGTGCAGGGTGTACTGTAGTGTGACTGGCGGTCAGTGCAGGGTGCAGTGTGACTGGCGGTCAGTGCAGGGTGCAGTGTGACTGGTGGTCAGTGCAGGGTGCAGTGTGACTGGTGGTCAGTGCAGGGTGCAGTGTGACTGGTGGTCAGTGCAGGGTGTAGTGTGACTGGCGGTCAGTGCAGGGTGTAGTGTGACTGGCGGTCAGTGCTGGGGTGCAGTGTGACTGGTGGTCAGTGCAGGGTGCAGTGTGACTGGTGGTCAGTGCAGGGTGCAGTGTGACTGGTGGTCAGTGCAGGGTGCAGTGTGACTGGCGGTCAGTGCAGGGTGTACTGTAGTGTGACTGGCGGTCAGTGCAGGGTGCAGTGTGACTGGCGGTCAGTGCAGGGTGTAGTGTGACTGGCGGTCAGTGCAGGGTGTAGTGTGACTGGCGGTCAGTGCAGGGTGCAGTGTGACTGGCGGTCAGTGCAGGGTGTAGTGTGACTGGCGGTCAGTGCAGGGTGCAGTGTGACTGGCGGTCAGTGCAGGGTGCAGTGTGACTGGCGGTCAGTGCAGGGTGTAGTGTGACTGGCGGTCAGTGCAGGGTGCAGTGTGACTGGCGGTCAGTGCAGGGGTGCAGTGTGACTGGCGGTCAGTGCAGGGTGCAGTGTGACTGGCGGTCAGTGCAGGGTGTAGTGTGACTGGCGGTCAGTGCAGGGTGTAGTGTGACTGGCGGTCAGTGCAGGGGTGCAGTGTGACTGGCGGTCAGTGCAGGGTGCAGTGTGACTGGCGGTCAGTGCAGGGTGTAGTGTGACTGGCGGTCAGTGCAGGGTGTAGTGTGACTGGCGGTCAGTGCAGGGTGTAGTGTGACTGGCGGTCAGTGCAGGGTGCAGTGTGACTGGCGGTCAGTGCAGGGTGTAGTGTGACTGGCGGTCAGTGCAGGGTGTAGTGTGACTGGCGGTCAGTGCAAGGTGTAGTGTGACGGTCAGGGTAGGTGATGCTTTGCAACTGGTGGTTAATGAAGAGATGCCTCATGGCTGGTATTTACCGCAGGGGTCTGGTCGGCGGTCTATATTAGGTTTGCGGTTGCTCTCGGGGCGTCTGGGCTCACACAACTGGATTTCTGGGTTGCTCCTCGTTTCCCTCCAACATCAGCAATGAATATTTCACCAGCGCCAATGAATTATATATAAGAGGAGAGCAGCGATATCCCCCTGATATCCCAGCACTGGGCAAGAATCCGGGCGCATCACACGCATGGACGGCGACTCAAGAAACACATTTATTGCTCTCCTAATGGGGCAGCGCAGGGCAGGGCAAGCTGTGTGTGTGCCAGCAGTGTATGCAGATGTAGTAGAGCTGAATGTGTCATCTCTTTGGCCCCACGTCACACTACCTGCAGTTTTATGTAACGCGATAGTTATCACATTGTGAAATGACTGCGCCTGAGGATTAACCCAGCTCTGCTACATCTGCTCTGCTACATCTGCTCTGCTACACCAGCTCTGCTACATCTGCTCTGCTACACCAGCTCTGCTACAGTGTTGGCCAAAAGTATCGCCCCCTGCAGTCCTGTCAGATAATCCTCGCTGTCCCCAGATAATGATTACACAGCACAAACTCTTATATAGTATATAAGTGACACAGGGTATATACAGTATAAGTATCGCCCCCTGCAGTCCTGACAGATAATCCTCGGTGTCCCCAGATAATGATTACACAGCACAGACTCTTATATAGTATATAAGTGACACAGGGTATATACAGTATAAGTATCGCCCCCTGCAGTCCTGTCAGATAATCCTCGCTGTCCCCCAGATAATGATTACACAGCACAGACTCTTATATAGTATATAAGTGACACAGGGTATATACAGTATAAGTATCGCCCCCTGCAGTCCTGTCAGATAATCCTCACTGTCCCCAGATAATGATTACACAGCACAAACTCTTATATAGTATATAAGTGACACAGGGTATATACAGTATAAGTATCACCCCCTGCAGTCCTGTCAGATAATCCTCGCTGTCCCCAGCTAATGATTACACAGCACAGACTCTGTATATAGTATATAAGTGACACAGGGTATATACAGTATAAGTATCGCCCCCTGCAGTCCTGTCAGATAATCCTCACTGTCCCCCAGATACTGATTACACAGCACAGACTCTTATATAGTATATAAGTGACACAGGGTATATACAGTATAAGTATCGCCCCCTGCAGTCCTGTCAGATAATCCTCGCTGTCCCCCAGATAATGATTACACAGCACAGACTCTTATATAGTATATAAGTGACACAGGGTATATACAGTATAAGTATCGCCCCCTGCAGTCCTGTCAGATAATCCTCGGTGTCCCCCAGATAATGATTACACAGCACAGACTCTTATATAGTATATAAGTGACACAGGGTATATACAGTATAAGTATCGCCCCCTGCAGTCCTGTCAGATAATCCTCGCTGTCCCCAGATAATGATTACACAGCACAGACTCTTATATAGTATATAAGTGACACAGGGTATATACAGTATAAGTATCGCCCCCTGCAGTCCTGTCAGATAATCCTCAGTGTCCCCCAGATAATGATTACACAGCACAGACTCTTTGGTAATATCTTCAGTTATTTTGTTTGCAATGAAAAAACACAAAAGAGAACGAAAAAAAGTCACATCATTGATCATTTTACACAAAACTCCAGAACTGGTGCGGACAGAAGTATTGGCGCCCTCAGCCTAATACTTGGTAGCACAACCTTTAGACACAATAACTGCGCACAACCGCTTCCGCTAACCAGCAATGAGTTTCTTACAAGGCTCTGCTGGAATCTTAGACCCTTCTTCTTTGGCAAACTGCTCCAGGTCCCCCCTGAGATGTGAAGGGGGCCTTCTCCAAACTGCCACCAACAGATCTCTCCCCCTCCCCCACAGGTGCTCTATGGGATTCAGGGCTGGACTCATTGCTGCCACTTTACAAGTCTCCAGGGCTTTCTCTCACCACCATTTTCTAGTGCTGACCTGAAGTGTGTTTTGGGTCCTTGTCCTGCTGGAAGAGCCCTGACCTCTGAGGGGGGAGACCCCGCTTTCTCACACTGGGCCCTACATGATGCTGCACAATGTGTTGGAAGTCTTCAGACTTCATAATGCCATGCACACGGTCAAGCAGTCCAGTGCCAGAGGCAGCAAAGCAACCCCAAACCATCAGGGACCTCCGCCATGTCTGACTGTAGGGGGCGTCTTCTTCTCTTTTTTCCTGTAATCTCTATGTTGAGGCCTTCTCCTACTTTTGTCTCCTCTGACCAGAGAACATTCTTCCAGAACGGTTTTGGCTTTCTCAGGTAAGTTTTGGCAAACTCCAGCCTGGCTTCTGTCTGTGGGTAAGAAGTGGGGTCTTCCTGGGTCTCCTACCATACAGTCCCTTCTCATTCAGACGCTGACGCTGGATAGTACGGGGTGACACTGTTGTACCCTCGCACTGCAGGGCAGCTTGGACTTGTTTGGATGTTAGTCGCGGTTCTTTATCCGCCATCCGCACAATCTTGCGGTGAAATCTCTGGTCAATGTTTCTTTTGCGTCCACATCTCGGGAGGTTAGCCACAGGGCCATGGGCTTTACACTTCTTACTGACACTGCGCATGGTAGACACAGGAACATTCAGGGCTTTGGAGATGGACTTGTAGCCTTGAGATTGCTCAGGCTTCCTCACAATTTTGCTTCTCAGTCCTCAGACAGTTCTTTGGTCTTCTTTCTTTTCTCCATGCTGAATGTGGTCACACAAGGACACAGGACAGAGGTGGAGTCAACTTTAATCCATTTCAACTGGCTGCTAGTGTGATTTAGTTATTGCCACCACCTGTTAGGTGCCTCAGGTAAGTAACAGGTGTTGGTAATTACACAAATTACAGAAGCATCACATGATTTTTCAAACAGTGCCAATACTTTTGTCCACCCCCTTTTTTATGTTTGCTGTGGAATTAGATCCAATTTGGCTTTTTGACAATTCTTTTTGTGGTTTTCCATTGAAGACAAAATAAATGAAGAAAATACCAAAGAATTTGTGACTGTAATCATTATCTGGAAGAACACGAGGATTATCTGACAGAATTGCAGGGGGGCCAATACTTTTGGCCAACACTGTAGAGCTGGTATACTCTGATGGAGTATATAGGGCTGGTGTGCTCTGATGGAGTATATAGGGCTGGTATACTCTGATGGAGTATATAGGGCTGGTATACTCTGATGGAGTATATAGGACTGGTGTGCTCTGATGGAGTATATAGGGCTGGTATGCTCTGATAGGGTATATAGGGCTGGTGTGCTGTGATGGAGTATATAGGGCTGGTGTGCTCTGATGGAGTATATAGGGCTGGTATGATCAGGTATATAGGAGATAGTCCAGATTGTAGCAGTTGTTGGCCCCATTGTCACATCCGTTCACCCGGTTTCACCTTCGTTGTCTTTTTGCCGCCGCCGCTTTGCCCGCTCATCCTCTCAGCTCGTGATCGGTCACTTCTCGTCTCTTTTGTCGCTGTCGGGGATATTCTAGGAATATTCTAATGGAGTAGAAGTATCGGCGGCTCCTACGTGACGGCTGCATTAACCCTCCTGAGCTGTAACTCCCCATCAGCCCCGAGGTGTCCTTGCCAAGTAGATTAAGTGTTGCTAAAACTGAGGTCACCGATATCCCCAGCGCGGCACTGTAACACCCACGAGGCTGTGCGGGCCCCGTGTGCTGCGGCCTTGTAGGGAGAGGTCCTATTACACACCCTTTATAGTAGAGCCGGGGGTGCTCAGTGCCGAATAGTCAGTGGTTAATGTGTAAGGAGATCAGCCAGTCCATCGGAGTCCTTGGGAGACATGGCCGCCACTCAGGAGGCCCCAACAGGTCTCAGAACAATGGCGGCACCTGCATCGCTAGAGATGGGCAAACTCGGAGAAAACTTGTGGGCCCGTCCACCTGCTTCACTTTGGACTGAAATGGTGGCAGGAGGTCGGGTGTTGGGTGGCTTAGTATGCAGAAACCTAATAAGCACCGATACTCACCTTATCTCACCACTCCTGGGGGTCTTCCATCCCAGGTTCCAGTCTTCGCTCGCTCTTGTGACCTCTTCCAGAATTTTATTCAATGTCATCCACCGCAGGGTCATCGGTGAGGTCGGTGAGGGTGTCAGTGGTCATGTGGGCCACAACAACATCATGATGCATAGGTCAAAGCATCATGTCATTGTGCACCCCACATTGTGACCACTGAGGCTCCATCTCAGGTCTCAGGGGTGATCCCAGGGTCACCACACCACATGGCCACCACAGGGTCATCAGTGAGGGTGTCAGTGGTCATGTGGACCACAACAACCTCATGACACATAGGTCAAAGCATCATGTCATTGTGCACTCCACATAGTGCACCCCCATAGTGCACCCCACATGACCACTGAGGCTCCATCTCAGGTCTCAGGGATGACCCCAAGGTGTGCGATGTTACAGAAGACTGCAGGAGTCCGTGAAGGGCAGACACCAGGAAAGAAGACCAGATTCCCCCAAAAAGTTGAGTATCAGTGTTTTGTATTGTGTCTGGATCTCCCCGGGGTCTGCACTTTATATACTAAGAGGTCTGAGGAGACCCTGGAGAATAATAAGGATCTGTAGGTGGAACCCCAATAATTGCACCAGAACTGGAGAATTTGGAGCAGCCCCGGCTTGTTATGGACTGACAGCTGTGTCTGGTCGGGACCTCTTGTGCTCCAGCAAGCTCAGCTCTTATGAAGTGAATGGAAGTGACCTGCAATACCGCTTACAACCAGTGGACGGGGGGGAGCCATTGTTTATTCATCCTGCACATCTCCTTTACGATCTGTTCAGACCTCGCTCGAGCGTATACGGCCATGACTGTATATACTGGTGTGTTGGATGAGATCTGGCGCTGTATTCTTTCACCGCAAGATGTCCCCGCCTGCTCCGTGTGTACAGGGACGTGCAGTCTGATGCGTGTAATACTCCCTGTATGTTACTAGGCCACGTGTAGGTCCATAAGAACCTGATGACTTCTGTCCATAGGTGACAGTGAGTGCAGCCATATTCACCCCCATTACGGGCGTCACGGTCCTTACTGCACTGACACAGCTTGTAAATATGTTGATATCTCGATGTTCTATATTGTATATGGGAATGTTCTTGGGTCTATATCACCCACCGGCCAGTAGATTTAGTCCTCACCGGTCATTGGAGGGGCCATCGAAAAGGCCCTAAATATCAGGACTAAACCGAGCCTGAGACTCCTCCAGGCCCCTCAGTACTTGTAAGGAGATGATGCTGTAGAAGATAAGAAGTCTGTCTATATGTGACCATTCATGTGCCAGAATAAAAGAATTCTATACTGAGATTGTACAAAGTCCCTGTGTCTACAGTATCCATACTGGGCTCATATAGGGTCCATGTGTCTACAGCAGCACATCCATACTGGGCTCATATAGGGTCCATGTGTCTACAGTATCCATACTGGGCTCATATAGGGTCCATGTGTCTACAGTATCCATACTGGTCTCATATAGGGTCCATGTGTCTACAGCAGCACATCCATACTGGGCTCATATAGGGTCCATGTGTCTACAGCAGCACATCCATACTGGGCACATATAGGGTCCATGTGTCTACAGCAGCACATCCATACTGGGCTCATATAGGGTCCATGTGTCTACAGCAGCACATCCATACTGGGCTCATATAGGGTCCATGTGTCTACAGCAGCACATCCATACTGGGCTCATATAGGGTCCATGTGTCTACAGCAGCACATCCATACTGGGCTCATATAGGGTCCATATGTCTACAGCAGTACATCCATACTGGGCTCATATAGGGTCCATGTGTCTACAGTATCCATACTGGGCTCATATAGGGTCCATGTGTCTACAGTATCCATACTGGGCTCATATAGGGTCCATGTGTCTACAGCAGCACATCCATACTGGGCTCATATAGGGTCCGTGTGTCTACAGCATCACATATACTGGGCTCATATAGGGTCCATGTGTTTAAAGCATTAAATCTATCCCGGGGTCTTCCATAGGCGTTCCATTCTGGTTTTTCATGTTTGGACATAATGAGTAAATATCTGGTCTTAACATTACATAAATCACCCTCATACGAACAGACACAACAGATTCCACCGGGTCTTTATGTAACAAAAACTTAGTCAAAAAGCAGAAATAAAAAAACGAAGCCCACGCCAAGTGTCACCTTCTCTATAACAGCAGACATTTTGGCAGTTTTCTGGTCTGGAGCTTTCAGGATGTATTAACACAATGAAAATGAAGAGCGACATCAGCAATGATCTCATGATGTGTTGGCTTGTTTTGTAGCCACAGGATCAGACACCTTGTATAGGAGAAAGTCAAAATCCTTCTGGGAGATGTCTTGTAGACCGAGGAGCCCAAGACTGTCTGTATCTGAACCCTATAAATTGTACAGTGCTGCGGAATATGTTGGCGTTATATAAATAAAATGTATTATTATTATTAAGACAGAGCTTAGTGGTAAAGTCCATCACCCTAGTGGTTACCGAGACCGGAATACAGAGGCCTACAGAGGCCTGGGTGGAAGACGCCTGGGGATGGTTACAGGAAGACATTGGCGTCAGTTATGTACAACCAAGTATTAAGCAGACGGTGTCAGGAACTTTGGAGCTTTGGACGTTGTGTGAAATGGAATCATTTTTGGCTTTTTTTCTCAGTTTTTTACGTTGTCCCAATAATAACAGAACCTGTCATTGTAATAATTCTCTGGAGTCATTTCAGGGGTGCCCTCACGAATAACAGCCCTGACTTTGTATCTACAGGCTGTTTGCTAATCTTATATTGTATCAGCTTTGTATCCAGCTCGGAGAACATGGTGGACACAGGAGCAACAGTCACTGGAGAGTTGGGATCTTAAGACGTCCAAACTTAGTGCAGATTCTAAGGGATGATCCGAGCCTCGCTGACGTCCACGACTTCACATTTCAGGTAGTTGTGGCTCCGTCTGGTTTCTCTCTGGCGCCCGGAGCTGAAGTCACACTTAATCTACTGTGATGTACAAGAAAAAGCCAACGCGGAGCGTCTTGATTTCATTTGACGTTCTCTCCCGCTTGTGACGTCTTCTTTTTGTGTCTTTGAGAATAAATGGAGTTGTCGTGGTGAGGTGGCGGCCCGAGGCGCTCCGTGCAGGTGTTATCTACAGAGCTTGTAAAAGTAACATGAGGATACCATGAGTGATGTCCGGGCCACCAGGATGGAAGCCGCCGGTGATGGAAGATGCTCCCTCCATCAGTCCAGTCACCTCCATTCCCAACAAGGAACTCACTTTATTCTCATCCACGACAAGGACTAAGGGATTGCTAACATATAAGGTCAGGGAAGGAGAGCAGCCACTTATCTGCCCCATCTCTAGATCCAGGGTCCAGATAACAGACTGGAGATGAGCCCGAGGTGCTGCTGAGGACTCTTCACACTCCACACATACCACGATAGAAAGCAAAAACCGACACAAACCTCGGCACCAACATCAGGAACCATTTGTAATGTGCCCCAGTATACAGCGCAATGTGATAGATGGGCATCGAGTGTATAAGCAGGAAGAACATGGCCGGGGACAATGGTGAGGGCGCAGGTTGCATATATCAGAGAGGAAGTCAACAGTCAGTTCTTGATGTGTTAGAAGTAGGAAAAACGGGCAAGTGTTAGGATCGGAGCGTCGGTCGGTGAGTCGGTCGGTAAATAACCCCCATAGAAACCCCACAGGGGACTTTCAACAACGCGACTAAGACTACGACTACAAACCTAAACATCTCTTCCATGGCTGCCTCTCCTGAAGAAGGATCTCCATCAATCCTGAGCCGATTCTTTAAGATGGAGGAAGCAGCAGCGGAGGACGGAGGGTTAGACTTTGTATTGGCCTTTCTTGGCCTAGGCAGCGGAGTGTGATCGTGCCCGAGCTTCAGAGCCATACTTAAGCTGAATCCATCCCGTCTTCAGGTGACCTCTATTCATGAGATGCGACTTGAGCTCCTTCACTTCTCCTCATTGCGGTTAATTCTCCTGAGATGGATAAATAGACGGTAAGTAATGGCCTTTAATGTATGACGGAGAGGGCGGCCATCACAATGCATTAGCGGCACCGAGCGTCCTACACGCCGCCGTCTCTAGTGCAACCTCAATTATCTCAACTAAGTCATTGACAAATTCAGTAAGTAGAGGTAACGCAAAAGGTGCGACGAAAACCCCAAAGTGTGAACCAGAACCAGAGCAGAGGTCAGACTACAGATCACAAGATAGAATGATGAGCTGAAGCAATAGGTGAATAGGACCGGAGACAAATGTATCTGCAAAAACAGCCAAAGAGGTTGCCCAAGGCTCAACCTCGACATCCGGTGACTATAAGACGTGGCCACATTCGGTGACTATAAGACGTGACCACATCCGGTGACTACAAGACGTGACCACATCCGGTGACTACAAGACGTGGCCACATCCGGTGACTATAAGACGTGGCCACATCCGGTGACTATAAGACGTGGCCACATTCGGTGACTACAAGACGTGGCCACATTCGGTGACTACAAGACGTGGCCACATTCGGTGACTACAAGACGTGGCCACATTCGGTGACTATAAGACGTGACCACATCCGGTGACTATAAGACGTGACCACATCCGGTGACTATAAGACGTGACCACATCCGGTGACTATAAGACGTGGCCACATCCGGTGACTATAAGACGTGGCCACATTCGGTGACTATAAGACGTGGCCACATTCGGTGACTATAAGACGTGACCACATCCAGTGACTATAAGACGTGGCCACATTCAGTGACTACAAGACGTGGCCACATTCGGTGACTATAAGACGTGGCCACATTCGGTGACTATAAGACGTGACCACATCCAGTGACTATAAGACGTGGCCACATTCAGTGACTTTAAGACGTGACCACATCCAGTGACTATAAGACGTGGCCACATTCAGTGACTATAAGACGTGGCCACATTCAGTGACTATAAGACGTGGCCACATTCAGTGACTATAAGACATGGCGACATCCAGTGACTATAAGACATGGCGACATCCAGTGACTATAAGACGTGGCGACATCCGGTGACTATAAGATGTGGCGACATCCGGTGACTATAAGACGTGGCGACATCCAGTGACTATAAGACGTGGCGACATCCAGTGACTATAAGACGTGGCGACATCCAGTGACTATAAGACGTGGCGACATCCGGTGACTATAAGACTTGGAGACATTCAGTGACTATAAGACACGGCCACATCCAGTGACTATAAGACATGGCGACATCCAGTGACTATAAGACGTGGCAACATCCGGTGACTATAAGACACGGCCACATCCAGTGACTATAAGACGTGGCGACATCCAGTGACTATAAGACATGGTGACATCCAGTGACTATAAGACGTGGCAACATCCAGTGACTATAAGACGTGGCAACATCCAGTGACTATAAGACGTGGCGACATCCGGTGACTATAAGACACGGCTACATTCAGTGACTATAAGACGTGGCCACATCCAGTGACTATAAGACGTGGCCACATTCAGTGACTATAAGACGTGGCCACATCCGGTGACCATAAGACGTGGCGACATCCGGTGACTATAAGACGTGGCCACATTCAGTGACTATAAGATGTGGCCACATTCAGTGACTATAAGACATGGCGACATCCAGTGACTATAAGACGTGGCCACATTCAGTGACTATAAGACGTGGCCACATTCAGTGACTATAAGACATGGCGACAACCGGTGACTATAAGACGTGGCCACATTCAGTGACTATAAGACACGGCCACATCCAGTGACTATAAGATGTGGCCACATTCAGTGACTATAAGACATGGCAACATCCGGTGACTATAAGATGTAGTTAGATTCAGTGATGATGATGCATGACGTTATTCAGTGGCCATAAGACGTGGCTATAAGACTTGTGGCCCTCAACACACTTACTGCAACTGCTGAAAAGGTCTTACATTAGTTTTACTAATATATTAAGACGGAGGGCTGGGGGCGTATAGGATGGGCGTGTGTCATGTATAACCTGGGGTGTCAGTGAGTATGACATACAATGTCCGCCACAGAGATCTGACCCAAACTTTGCAGAATATATAATGGCAGGTTTCATCTGCTGCCCATAGAAGCCGACCTGTAGACTCTGCAGATTGAGGGATCCACGTACAAGCCTATAGAAGTTACAGCTCCAACCCTCGAAATCCTTAAAGACAATTATAACATTGAAGACGAGGGGTTTCCTTCATAGGAAGGTGTGGCCGTGCGGTGGGGCGGCCATATTGGTTGTCCCCGTTTCCCCATATATATGTAATAAAGGGCAGAATAGTTGACTTTTGGGCCGATATTCCCTGGAGGTTCTCCCTGAGATGATCTCCATTCGGTTGGTAACCCGGGATGATCTTCTCTCGTCTTCTGGACCATGAAGCTTGTCCTGAGCAGATTCTCCAGGTTTTCCTTGGTTTGCACCTTCTGACTGTATACGAGGCCGCTGTTTATGGATCCTCAGCATTTAAGGCTGGGCAAGTAAAGACTCTCGTCCTTGTAAACCCAATCGTCCAGGAAGAGAGAGACAAAATATCAATGAATGAGCTTGGGCAGCCCAAAACTTGCCCCACGGGTTCCAAATTATCTGAAATTCCTCCTCATAATTCAGTAGTGCAGTCAGATATTCTAGAGACCGAGTATCTCTTATTCTAGAGTGGGTAGGCCGCCTCCAGAGTATAGCCTCTAGGCATCTTACTGAAGTAAGGAGTAAGATCGGGAGTCTGAGAGTGGGCCGAAGCAAACTAAGGAAGGCTTATACCCAACACCCGCTCCATGGAGATCTGGACCTGGCACCAGAAGGGCTGGAGAAAGAGGCAGGACCAGAAGAGATGGAATTGTGTGCTGGACGGGATCCGTAGACACCCGGCTCCAGATGAGTGTTCCTAGATAGCTCTCCCGATGTGACATATAGTTGTAATTAGGTAAAACATCTGGAGTGGGGTCCGAGAGGAGTTGATATATATCAGAGGTAAGTCCAGAGCCTCTCAAAAATATCAACGTTGGTGCATTGGGACCATGAAAAGTAGAAGCAACCAGGTGGGAAATCTGGATGTCAGTGAACTCACTGGGCCAAGGAAGACCAAACCTGGATTGGGGGTCAGTAAACGGAAGGAGAGTATGAGTCCAGTAGTCTATGATGTCTGTCTGCAAACCTAAACAGGCCCACTCACAGACAAGGATTGGCCACCGGCCCATTGAGTCCTGGGGGATAATGAGGGTGGAGGAGAAAAGTCATAGAGGGGGAAGCGAGACACACAGGTGTGACAGACGTCCCTCGTAAGCACCATAGGACCCAACAGATCAGTCCCGGGAGGGGAGTGAAAATTGGACTAAAGCCACAAGTTGTCTATCTCCATCCATTTGGAGAACTCCAGGAGAGTAGACCATGGCAATGCCCTCCCCTCTCTCCAATGACTAAACACTCCATGACGTATATCTGACTAAGGACGAGTAAACCGGTTAATAACAAGCAGGGCTACTTAGGAAATTTCCCAAAAATTATTTTTCGCCTGTTTCAGCTGAACCCAATATTTTTATGGTTCAGCTTCCAGAGTATAACAGGTGGAGGCCCGAGGTGGGGGAGGGGGAACGTAAACATAAATTCTCTACTTACCTTTCAAGGGTTTGTTGTGGCACCTGGTTGACCCTCCATCGGGATCATCTTTGGGCCTCTTCCAGCTTTCTGTATTACATTAGCAGTCACTGGCCAATGCTGAGCCTTCTGATTGGGCCTCAGCAGTCCTGTGTGGTGATGTCATAACACTTAGACACATGGGAGGCCTTAGTGTTCCCCAGTGGCTGCTGACATCACGTGAATGGAAGGAGAAGATGCCAATGGACAGAGCCCGGAGAGGTGACCATGACTGTGTGGTCTGTAGTCGCCCCCCTGGAGTGAGTTATAAGGCTGCAGATCTCCATCCAGGCGCGAGGGCCTGAACCTCCTCATAAATCTCTTGTTCTCTGCACCAGGTGGGACCTTCATGAAGCCTCGGTCTTTAAAATCTGCCCCATGGTCTGCGGCTCTCGGTGGAGTTTTCTATATGACAAATCCTCTTCTTCTAGGATTTTGATATTTTCTCACCCCTTCCCCTCCCCCTACACAGAAAGACGAAACCCTGAGTGATGACAATTATGGAGATGAAAGTGGGGACATATTTGTGTGTGACACCGCCGGTCCCTCCGGGGGCCCGCACCCACCCTGATCCTGCTTTACATCTGGTACGGATTATCCTTCCCTGGGAATTGGCAGATCTTGTGTCGTCTTTTATGTTTATGTCAAATTATTTTATAAAAAGAAAACTTTGGAGGAAATGAGGAGAATTCTGAGCTGGTGGAGACGGTAATAGAGTGGGGGGGTGATGTGTCCCGTGGGTCAGCGCGGTCACCATGATGTCAGGGACATGGCTGCCGATCTCCGGGGCTGGGAATATGTTTGATGTTCTCAGGATTCATGAGTAACTGCACCATATGCTCCTCCTCCTAATCATTGCTCCTCCTTATCAAGGCAAGGATCATGGAGGGCCAGGGTAGGGATCATGGTGGGTCGGAGCAGGGATCATGTATGGCTGGAGCAGGGATCATGGATGGCTGAAGCAGGGATCATGGAGGACTGGAGCAGGGATCATGGAGGGCCGGGGAAGGGATCATGGAGGGCTGAAGCAGGGATCATGGATGGCCGGGGAAGGGATCATGGAGGGTTGGAGCAGGGATCATGAAGGGTTGGAGCAGGGATCATGGACGGCTGGAGCAGGGATCATGGAGGTTTGGAGCAGGGATCATGGAGGGCCGGAGCAGGGATCATGGAGGGCCGGAGCAGGGATCATGGAGGACTGGAGCAGGGATCATGGATGGCCGGGGAAGGGATCATGGATGGCTGAAGCAGGTATCATGGAGGGTTGGAGCAGGGATCATGGACGGCTGGAGCAGGGATCATGGAGGGTTGGAGCAGGGATCATGGAGGGCCGGAGCAGGGATCATGGAGGGCCGGAGCAGAGATCATGGAGGGCCGGAGCAGGGATCATGGAGGGCCGGAGCAGGGATCATGGAGGGCCGGAGCAGGGATCATGGAGGGTTGGAGCAGGGATCATGGAGGTTTGGAGCAGGGATCATGGAGGTTTGGAGCAGGGATCCTGGAGGGTTGGAGCAGGGATCATGGAGGGTTGGAGCAGGGATCATGGAAGGTTGGAGCAGGGATTATGGAAGGTTGGAGCAGGGATCATGGAGGGTTGGAGCAGGGATTATGGAGGGTTGGGGAAGGGATTATTCCCTCTTAGTAATATTTGCTCATCATTCGCGGTGTTTGCAGTAAATCCCTCCGTTGTGTTTTATTCCTTTGTCACTCGCAGTCCTCGCTTGCTGCTCCCTTTACTTCAGGGGGTTCAAATACTTTTTACTAAGCCAGTATGGCGCTGTTTTCTGTATTTGCTGAGAGGTGAAGGTTTTGGGTCCGTCTCATCTCTGCGGCATTGGCACATGTCGCCCTCCCCACCTCCGCACGCCGAGTCTATCAATTTCAAGGGTAATTGCAGATAAAGTGGCGGCTAATTCCTTATCAAGAATCAATAAGCGGCACAATCTTGTGGGAGCGGGAGGCGGTGACATCAGCGGGCCCCGAGGGTCCCCGCACTGCAATCATTACATAAAGAGCTTTTGTGCAGCCAGCGAGGGACATAATGGCAGAGATAAGAGCCGGGATCAGCCGCGCCGCAGCAGGTGCCAATTTCTCCATTAGTCAGTAAATGTGTTTGCTGAGCGCATGTTTGGCTGAGGACTACGAGGATCAGCGGGGAGAGGAAGACGAGGCCCCGACCTCTCCAGGGGCCACATCGCAATTGTCTTAAAGAGCTGGTGAATGAATCGTCTGAAGGTCCCCTGTGGAGCGGCTACAATGAATAACTTCCTATACCAAGTAATTATCTAACAAACTACTCCCATCAGAGGTCACTCCGGGGATGTTGGGAATTCCAGTCCACATGTCAGCAGACAACGTCCTGATCTGGGGCCTTATTCACATCTTCTACCCCTATTGGAGGACCCACAAAGCGATCGGAGGACTGTGAGAGCTGCCAGTCACAATTCACCCTCTTCATTACTCCCTCAGATTTGTCATCTGACCTCGTCCGCTCCCCAGTTGGCCACCAAATACTAAGTACTAGAGATAGCTTCGGGGTCCTGATCAGTGTACTGAATGCTGTCCTGATACTGTCATGGTGGTCCTGCATGAAGGGATTACTTGAATTCAGTTGAATGAGGCAGAGTTGCAATACCAGGCATGACCATTGACAGCAGGGGCGCTGCAGGAGCAGACCCGTCTGGTGAAGGAGCAGACCCGTCTGGTGGAGGAGCAGACCCGTCTGGTGGAGGAGCAGACCCGTCTGGTGGAGGAGCAGACCCGTCTGGTGGAGGAGCAGACCCGTCTGGTGGAGGAGCAGACCCGTCTGGTGGAGGAGCAGACCCGTCTGGTGGAGGAGCAGACCCGTCTGGTGGAGGAGCAGACCCGTCTGGTAAAGGAGCAGACCCGTCTGGTGGAGAAGCAGACCTATCTGGGGGTGGAGCATACACATCTGGGGTGAAGTAGACACATCTATTTGGGTAGCAGACCTATCTGGTGGAGGAGCAGACCTATCTGGTGGAGGAGCAGACCTATTTGGAGGAGGAGCAGACCTATTTGGAGGAGGAGAAGATCCATCTGGGTGAGGAGAAGATCCATCTGGGTGTGGAGCAGACCCATCTGGTAGACAGGTAGACCCATCTGATAGAGGAGCAGACCCATCTGGGGGTGGAGCAGACCCATCTGGTAGAGGAGCAGACCCATCTGGGGTGGAGCAGACCCATCTGGGGTGGAGCAGATCTATCTGTTGGAAGAGCAGACCCATCAGGTGGAGGAGCATACACATCTGGGGTGAAGTAGACACATCTAGTTGGGTAGCAGACCTATCTGGTGGAGGAGCAGACCTATTTGGAGGAGGAGAAGATCCATCTGGGTGAGGAGAAGATCCATCTGGGTGTGGAGCAGACCCATCTGGTAGAGGAGCAGACCCATCTGGTAGACAGGTAGACCCATCTGGTAGACAGGTAGACCCATCTGGGGGTGGAGCAGACCCATCTGGTTGAGGAGCAGACCCATGTGGGGTGGAGCAGATCCATCTGGTGGAGGAGCAGACCCATCTGGTGGAGGAGCAGACCCATCTGGTGGAGGAGCAGACCCATCTGGTGGAGGAGCAGACCCATCTGGTGGAGGAGCAGACCCATCTGGGGGTGGAGCAGATCTATCTGTTGGAAGAGCAGACCCATCTGGGGGTGGAGCATACACATCTGGGGTGAAGTAGACACATCTATTTGGGTAGCAGACCTATCTGGTGGAGGAGCAGACCTATTTGGAGGAGGAGAAGATCCATCTGGGTGAGGAGAAGATCCATCTGGGTGTGGAGCAGACCCATCTGGTAGAGGAGCAGACCCATCTGGTAGACAGGTAGACCCATCTGATAGAGGAGCAGACCCATCTGGGGGTGGAGCAGACCCATCTGGTTGAGGAGCAGACCCATGTGGGGTGGAGCAGACCCATCTGGGGGTGGAGCAGATCTATCTGTTGGAAGAGCAGACCCATCTGGGGGTGGAGCATACACATCTGGGGTGAAGTAGACACATCTAGTTGGGTAGCAGACCTATCTGGTGGAGGAGCAGACCTATTTGGAGGAGGAGAAGATCCATCTGGGTGAGGAGAAGATCCATCTGGGTGTGGAGCAGACCCATCTGGTAGAGGAGCAGACCCATCTGGTAGACAGGTAGACCCATCTGATAGAGGAGCAGACCCATCTGGGGGTGGAGCAGACCCATCTGGTTGAGGAGCAGACCCATGTGGGGTGGAGCAGACCCATCTGGTGGAGGAGCAGACCCATCTGGTGGAGGAGCAGACCCATCTGGTGGAGGAGCAGACCCATCTGGTGGAGGAGCAGACCCATCTGGTGGAGGAGCATACACATTTAGGGGAGGAGCAGACCCATCTGGTGGAGGAGCATACACATTTAGGGGAGGAGCAGACCCATCTGGTGGAGGAGCAGACCCATCTAGGTGTGGAGTAGACACATCTGGGGGTGGAGTAGACACATCTGCTGGAGGAGCAGACCCATCTGGGGGTGGAGTAGACCCATCTGGTAGACAGGTAGACCCATCTGATAGAGGAGCAGACCCATCTGGGGGTGGAGCAGACCCATCTGGTAGAGGAGCAGACCCATCTGGGGTGTAGCAGACCCATCTGGGGTGGAGCAGATCTATCTGTTGGAAGAGCAGACCCATCAGGTGGAGGAGCATACACATCTGGGGTGAAGCAGACACATCTAGTTGGATAGCAGACCTATCTGGTGGAGGAGCAAACCTATTTGGAGGAGGAGAAGATCCATCTGGTGGAGGAGCAGACCCATCTCGTGGTGCAAACATATCTGGTGGAGGATCAGACCCATCTGGTGAATGACAAGACCCATCTGGTGGAGGAGCAGACCCATCTGGGTGTGGAGCAGACCCATCTGGGTGTGGAGCAGACCCATCTGGGTGTGGAGCAGACCCATCTGGGTGTGGAGCAGACCCATCTGGTGGAGGAGCAGACCCATCTGGTGGAGGAGCAGACCCATCTGGTGGAGGAGCAGACCCATCTGGTGGTGGAGCAGACCCATCTGGTGGTGGAGCAGACCCATCTGAGGGTGGAGCAGACCCATCTGAGGGTGGAGCAGACCCATCTGAGGGTGGAGCAGACCCATCTGAGGGTGGAGCAGACCCATCTGAGGGTGGAGCAGACCCATCTGGTGGAGGAGCATACACATCTGAGGTGAAGCAGACACATCTAGTTAGGTAGCAGACCTATCTGGTGGAGGAGCAAACCTATTTGGAGGAGGAGAAGATCCATCTGGGGGTGGAGCAGACCCATCTGGTGGAGGAGCAGACCCATCTCGTGGAGCAAACATATCTGGTGGAGGATCAGACCCATCTGGTGAATGACAAGACCCATCTGGTGGAGGAGCAGACCCATCTGGGTGTGGAGCAGACCCATCTGGGTGTGGAGCAGACCCATCTGGGTGTGGAGCAGACCCATCTGGTGGAGGAGCAGACCCATCTGGTGGTGGAGCAGACCCATCTGGTGGTGGAGCAGACCCATCTGAGGGTGGAGCAGACCCATCTGAGGGTGGAGCAGACCCATCTGAGGGTGGAGCAGATCTATCTGTTGGAAGAGCAGACCCATCTGGTGGAGGAGCATACACATCTGGGGTGAAGCAGACACATCTAGTTAGGTAGCAGACCTATCTGGTGGAGGAGCAAACCTATTTGTAGGAGGAGAAGATCCATCTGGGGGTGGAGTAGACCCATCTGGTGGAGGAGCAGACCCATCTCGTGGAGCAAACATATCTGGTGGAGGATCAGACCCATCTGGTGAATGACAAGACCCATCTGGTGGAGGAGCAGACCCATCTGGGTGTGGAGTAGACCCATCTGGTGGAGGAGCAGACCAATCTGGTGGAGGAGCAGACCCATCTGGTGGAGGAGCAGACCCATCTGGTGGAGGAGCAGACCCATCTGGTGGAGGAGCAGACCCATGTGGTGGAGGAGCAGACCCATCTGGTGGAGGAGCAGACCCATCTGGTGGAGGAGCAGACCCATCTGGTGGAGGAGCAGACCCATCTGGTGGAGGAGCAGACCCATCTGGTGGAGGAGCAGACCCATCTGGTGGAGGAGCAGACCCATCTGGTGGAGGAGCAGACCAATCTGGTGGAGGAGCAGACCCATGTGGTGGAGGAGCAGACCCATGTGGTGGAGGAGCAGACCCATCTGGTGGAGGAGCAGACCCATCTGGTGGAGGAGCAGACCCATCTGGTGGAGGAGCAGACCCATCTGGTGGAGGAGCAGACCCATCTGGTGGAGGAGCAGACCCATCTGGTGGAGGAGCAGACCCATCTGGTGGAGGAGCATATACATTTAGGGGAGGAGCATACCCATCTGGTGGAGGAGCATACACATCTGGTGGAGGAGCATACACATTTAGAGGAAGAGCATACCCATCTGGTGGAGGAGCATACACATTTAGGGGAGGAGCAGACCCATCTGCCCATCTGGTGGAGGAGCAGACCCATCTGGTGGAGGAGCAGACCCATCTGGTGGAGGAGCAGACCCATCTGGTGGAGGAGCAGACCCATCTGGTGGAGGAGCAGACCCATCTGGTGGAGGAGCAGACCCATCTGGGGGTGGAGTAGACCCATCTGGGGGTGGAGTAGACCCATCTGGTGGAGGAGCAGACCCATCTGGGGGTGGAGTAGACCCATCTGGTGGAGGAGCAGACCCATCTGGGGGTGGAGTAGACCCATCTGGTGGAGGAGCAGACCCATCTGGGGGTAGAGTAGACCCATCTGGTGGAGGAGTAGACCCATCTGGGGGTGGACTAGACCCATCTGGTGGAGGAGCAGACCCATATGGGGGTGGAGTAGACCCAACTGGTGGAGGAGCAGACCCATCTGGGGGTGGAGTAGACCCATCTGGTGCAGGAGCAGACCCATCTGGGGGTGGAGTAGACCCATCTGGTGGAGGAGCAGACCCATCTGGTGGAGGAGCAGACCCATCTGGTGGAGGAGCAGACCCATCTGGTGGAGGAGCAGACCCATCTGGTGGAGGAGCAGACCCATCTGGTGGAGGAGCAGACCCATCTGGTGGAGGAGCATACACATTTAGGGGAGGAGCAGACCAATCTGGTGGAGGAGCAGACCCATCTGGTGGAGGAGCAGACCCATCTGGGTGTGGAGTAGACCCATCTGGTGGAGGAGCAGACCCATCTGGGGGTGGAGCATACACATCTGGGGTGAAGCAAACATCTAGTTGGGTAGCAGACCTATCTGGTGGAGGAGCATACACATTTAGAGGAGGAGCATACCCATCTGGTGGAGGAGCATACACATTTAGAGGAAGAGCATACCCATCTGGTGGAGGAGCATACACATTTAGGGGAGGAGCAGACCCATCTGCCCATCTGTTGGAGGAGCAGACCCATCTGGTGGAGGAGCAGACCTATCTGGTGGAGGAGCAGACCTATTTGGAGGAGGAGAAGATCCATCTGGGTGAGGAGAAGATCCATCTGGGTGTGGAGCAGACCCATCTGGTAGACAGGTAGACCCATCTGATAGAGGAGCAGACCCATCTGGGGGTGGAGCAGACCCATCTGGTAGAGGAGCAGACCCATCTGGGGTGGAGCAGACCCATCTGGGGTGGAGCAGACCCATCTGGGGGTGGAGCAGATCTATCTGTTGGAAGAGCAGACCCATCTGGGGGTGGAGCATACACATCTGGGGTGAAGTAGACACATCTATTTGGGTAGCAGACCTATCTGGTGGAGGAGAAGACCTATTTGGAGGAGGAGAAGATCCATCTGGGTGAGGAGAAGATCCATCTGGGTGTGGAGCAGACCCATCTGGTAGAGGAGCAGACCCATCTGGTAGACAGGTAGACCCATCTGATAGAGGAGCAGACCCATCTGGGGGTGGAGCAGACCCATCTGGTAGAGGAGCAGACCCATCTGGGGGTGGAGCAGATCTATCTGTTGGAAGAGCAGACCTATCTGGTGGAGGAGCAGACCTATTTGGAGGAGGAGAAGATCCATCTGGGTGAGGAGAAGATCCATCTGGGTGTGGAGCAGACCCATCTGGTGGAGGAGCAGACCCATCTGGTAGACAGGTAGACCCATCTGATAGAGGAGCAGACCCATCTGGGGGTGGAGCAGATCCATCTAGTAGAGGAGCAGACCCATTTGGGGTGGAGCAGACCCATCTGGGGGTGGAGCAGATCTATCTGTTGGAAGAGCAGACCCATCTGGGGGTGGAGCATACACATCTGGGGTGAAGTAGACACATCTATTTGGGTAGCAGACCTATCTGGTGGAGGAGCAGACCTATCTGGTGGAGGAGCAGACCTATTTGGAGGAGGAGAAGATCCATCTGGGTGAGGAGAAGATCCATCTGGGTGTGGAGCAGACCCATCTGGTAGAGGAGCAGACCCATCTGGTGAATGACAAGACCCATCTGGTGGAGGAGCAGACCCATCTGGTGGAGGAGCAGACCCATCTGGTGGAGGAGCAGACCCATCTGGTGGAGGAGCAGACCCATCTGGTGGAGGAGCAGACCCATCTGGTGGAGGAGCATACACATTTAGGGGAGGAGCAGACCCATCTGGTGGAGGAGCAGACCCATCTGGGTGTGGAGTAGACACATCTGGGGGTGGAGTAGACACATCTGCTGGAGGAGCAGACCCATCTGGGGGTGGAGTAGACCCATCTGGTAGACAGGTAGACCCATCTGATAGAGGAGCAGACCCATCTGGTAGAGGAGCAGACCCATCTGGTAGAGGAGCAGACCCATCTGGGGGTGGAGCAGATCTATCTGTTGGAAGAGCAGACCCATCTGGTGGAGGAGCATACACATCTGGGGTGAAGCAGACACATCTAGTTGGGTAGCAGACCTATCTGGTGGAGGAGCAAACCTATTTGGAGGAGGAGAAGATCCATCTGGGGGTGGAGCAGACCCATCTGGTGGAGGAGCAGACCCATCTGGTGGAGGAGCAGACCCATCTGGTGGAGGAGCATATACATTTAGGGGAGGAGCATACCCATCTGGTGGAGGAGCATACACATTTAGGGGAGGAGCAGACCCATCTGGTGGAGGAGCAGACCCATCTGGGTGTGGAGTAGACCCATCTGGGGGTGGAGTAGACCCATCTGGTGGAGGAGCAGACCCATCTGGTGGAGGAGCAGACCCATCTGGTGGAGGAGCATACACATTTAGAGGAGGAGCATACCCATCTGGTGGAGGAGCATACACATTTAGAGGAAGAGCATACCCATCTGGTGGAGGAGCAGACCCATCTGCCCATCTGGTGGAGGAGCAGACCCATCTGGTGGAGGAGCAGACCCATCTGGTGGAGGAGCAGACCCATCTGGTGGAGGAGCAGACCCATCTGGTGGAGGAGCAGACCCATCTGGTGGAGGAGCAGACCCATCTGGTGGAGGAGCAGACCCATCTGGTGGAGGAGCAGACCCATCTGGTGGAGGAGCAGACCCATCTGGGGGTGGAGTAGACCCATCTGGGGGTGGAGTAGACCCATCTGGGGGTGGAGTAGACCCATCTGGGGGTGGAGTAGACCCATCTGGGGGAGGAGCAGACCCATCTGGGGGTGGAGTAGACCCATCTGGTGGAGGAGCAGACCCATCTGGGGGTGGAGTAGACCCATCTGGTGGAGGAGCAGACCCATCTGGTGGAGGAGTAGACCCATCTGGGGGTGGAGTAGACCCATCTGGTGGAGGAGCAGACCCATCTGGGGGTGGAGTAGACCCATCTGGGGGTGGAGTAGACCCATCTGGTGGAGGAGCAGACCCATCTGGGGGTGGAGTAGACCCATCTGGTGGAGGAGCAGACCCATCTGGGGGTGGAGTAGACCCATCTGGTGGAGGAACAGACCCATCTGGGGGTAGAGTAGACCCATCTGGTGGAGGAGTAGACCCATCTGGGGGTGGACTAGACCCATCTGGTGGAGGAGCAGACCCATATGGGGGTGGAGTAGACCCATCTGGTGGAGGAGCAGACCCATCTGGTGGAGGAGCAGACCCATCTGGTGGAGGAGCAGACCCATCTGGTGGAGGAGCAGACCCATCTGGTGGAGGAGCAGACCTATCTTTAATATGTGTCATCGATTCTGTTCACCATTTTGGGCATGAAATAGACATGGCAGCTCAGTGGGAACTTAGACCGAACCCTTAGGAACCATGAAACCTCGGTGTGAGCCCCGTCCTTCTGTCCTTACCACTGACTCGGCCCATCCCATGATCCATACAGTCAGTGCTGTGAGTTCCTGAAGTGCTGGGACAGATGGTGAGCAGATGCGGAGTCCCAACACCAAGCACTGAGTAAATAAACAGGAAGGTCCCTGGACATGGGGGGGGGGGGGGGGGCACAGTGATTCTGAGGTCACCCTGCAAAACATCAAATATTTTATCACAACATGTATTAAGGGACATTGTGTCCAAACTGAACCCCGTGATGTGACAGCGGGGTATACAGCAGCCTCTATCACAGGGGGTATACAGCAGCCTCTATCACAGGGGGTATACAGCAGCCTCTATCACAGGGGTATACAGCAGCCTCTATCACAGGGGGTATACGGCAGCCTCTATCACAGGGGGTATACAGCAGCCTCTATCACAGGGGTATACAGCAGCCTCTATCACAGGGGGTATACAGCAGCCTCTATCACAGGGGGTATACAGCAGCCTCTATCACAGGGGTATACAGCAGCCTCTATCACAGGGGTATACAGCAGCCTCTATCACAGGAGTATACAGCAGCCTCTATCACAGGGGTATACAGCAGCCTCTATCACAGGGGTATACAGCAGCCTCTATCACAGGGGGTATACAGCAGCCTCTATCACAGGGGTATACAGCAGCCTCTATCACAGGAGTATACAGCAGCCTCTATCACAGGGGTATACAGCAGCCTCTATCACAGGGGTATACAGCAGCCTCTATCACAGGGGGTATACAGCAGCCTCTATCACAGGGGGTATACAGCAGCCTCTATCACAGGGATATACAGCAGCCTCTATCACAGGGGTATACAGCAGCCTCTATCACAGGGGGTATACAGCAGCCTCTATCACAGGGGGTATACAGCAGCCTCTATCACAGGGGGTATACAGCAGCCTCTATCACAGGGGTATACAGCAGCCTCTATCACAGGGGGTATACAGCAGCCTCTATCACAGGGGGTATACAGCAGCCTCTATCACAGGGGGTATACAGCAGCCTCTATCACAGGGGGTATACAGCAGCCTCTATCACAGGGGTATACAGCAGCCTCTATCACAGGGGTATACAGCAGCCTCTATCACAGGGGGTATACGGCAGCCTCTATCACAGGGGTATACGGCAGCCTCTATCACAGGAGTATACGGCAGCCTCTATCACAGGGGTATACGGCAGCCTCTATCACAGGGGTATACGGCAGCCTCTATCACAGGGGTATACGGCAGCCTCTATCACAGGGGTATACGGCAGCCTCTATCACAGGGGTATACGGCAGCCTCTATCACAGGGGTATACGGCAGCCTCTATCACAGGGGTATACGGCAGCCTCTATCACAGGGGGTATACGGCAGCCTCTATCACAGGGGTATACAGCAGCCTCTATCACAGGGGTATACAGCAGCCTCTATCACAGGGGGTATACAGCAGCCTCTATCACAGGGGTATACGGCAGCCTCTATCACAGGGGTATACGGCAGCCTCTATCACAGGGGGTATACGGCAGCCTCTATCACAGGGGTATACGGCAGCCTCTATCACAGGGGGTATACGGCAGCCTCTATCACAGGGGTATACGGCAGCCTCTATCACAGGGGTATACGGCAGCCTCTATCACAGGGGTATACGGCAGCCTCTATCACAGGGGTATACGGCAGCCTCTATCACAGGGGTATACGGCAGCCTCTATCACAGGGGTATACGGCAGCCTCTATCACAGGGGTATACGGCAGCCTCTATCACAGGGGTATACGGCAGCCTCTATCACAGGGGTATACGGCAGCCTCTATCACAGGGGTATACGGCAGCCTCTATCACAGGGGTATACAGCAGCCTCTATCACAGGGGTATACAGCAGCCTCTATCACAGGGGGTATACAGCAGCCTCTATCACAGGGGGTATACAGCAGCCTCTATCACAGGGGTATACAGCAGCCTCTATCACAGGGGTATACAGCAGCCTCTATCACAGGGGTATACAGCAGCCTCTATCACAGGGGGTATACAGCAGCCTCTATCACAGGGGTATACAGCAGCCTCTATCACAGGGGTATACAGCAGCCTCTATATACTTGTATAGCTCTTTTTACTGCCCGGGTAAGTCTACCATGTTCTTGATGGATCCTTCATGAGATCATTGTGGTCCTCAGAGCGGGCGATCGGGGCGTCACTGACCCAGATCATGTGAATATGGAGGATCTGCCGAGTTACAATGACCGGGTGATGTGTTTACCAGGATCACGTTACTTGTTTTCTTCCAAAAGCAGTGACATCAATGACGTCAGGTAAGAGCGCAACATAAAGCGGGCGACAAAGGCCTAAAGAACAGATGTGACGGGCTCAGGAGAGGACGGGTGTGACGGGCTCAGGTAGAGGACGGGTGTGACGGGCTCAGGTAGAGGACGGGTGTGACGGGCTCAGGTAGAGGACGGGTGTGACGGGCTCAGGTAGAGGACGGGTGTGACGGGCTCAGGTAGAGGACGGGTGTGACGGGCTCAGGTAGAGGACGGGTGTGACGGGCTCAGGTAGAGGACGGGTGTGACGGGCTCAGGTAGAGGACGGGTGTGACGGGCTCAGGTAGAGGACGGGTGTGACGGGCTCAGGTAGAGGACGGGTGTGACGGGCTCAGGTAGAGGACGGGTGTGACGGGCTCAGGTAGAGGACGGGTGTGACGGGCTCAGGTAGAGGACGGGTGTGACGGGCTCAGGTAGAGGACGGGTGTGACGGGCTCAGGTAGAGGACGGGTGTGACGGGCTCAGGTAGAGGACGGGTGTGACGGGCTCAGGTAGAGGACGGGTGTGACGGGCTCAGGTAGAGGACGGGTGTGACGGGCTCAGGTAGAGGACGGGTGTGACGGGCTCAGGTAGAGGACGGGTGTGACGGGCTCAGGTAGAGGACGGGTGTGACGGGCTCAGGTAGAGGACGGGTGTGACGGGCTCAGGTAGAGGACGGGTGTGACGGGCTCAGGTAGAGGACGGGTGTGACGGGCTCAGGTAGAGGACGGGTGTGACGGGCTCAGGTAGAGGACGGGTGTGACGGGCTCAGGTAGAGGACGGGTGTGACGGGCTCAGGTAGAGGACGGGTGTGACGGGCTCAGGTAGAGGACGGGTGTGACGGGCTCAGGTAGAGGACGGGTGTGACGGGCTCAGGTAGAGGACGGGTGTGACGGGCTCAGGTAGAGGACGGGTGTGACGGGCTCAGGTAGAGGACGGGTGTGACGGGCTCAGGTAGAGGACGGGTGTGACGGGCTCAGGTAGAGGACGGGTGTGACGAGCTCAGGTAGAGGACGGGTGTGACGGGCTCAGGTAGAGGACGGGTGTGACGGGCTCAGGTAGAGGACGGGTGTGACGGGCTCAGGTAGAGGACGGGTGTGACGGGCTCAGGTAGAGGACGGGTGTGATGGGCTCAGGAGAGGAGGGGTGTGACGGGCTCAGGTAGAGGACGGGTGTGACGGGCTCAGGAGAGGACGGGTGTGACGAGCTCAGGTAGAGGACGGGTGTGACGGGCTCAGGTAGAGGACGGGTGTGATGGGCTCAGGAGAGGACGGGTGTGACGGGCTCAGGTAGAGGACGGGTGTGATGGGCTCAGGAGAGGACGGGTGTGACGGGCTCAGGAGAGGACGGGTGTGACGGGCTCAGGAGAGGACGGGTGTGACGGGCTCAGGTAGAGGAGGGGTGTGACGGGCCTCTGGGCTGTGATATCACTTCTATACTGTCGCCCTCGTCTATTACCCCGCTGTATACACCATGAGACACAGTATATACCCCCCTGTGCACACTATGCAGTACGCAGCCAGCCATCACATCATACACCGGCGAGTATAACCAGATCATTACCATAAACTCACTGTAATTCTAATGACTGGAGAAGTAAATCCACTTATATCCCAGAGTCACACGGCAGATTGAATTATTCCGCTATATGATCTGTGTGAACAGCGTCCTGTGTTACCTGGTAACTGCAGCCGGCATTATACTCTAGTCACATCCAGAGCTGTATTCTGCAGGCTTCAGAGCTGAAATCACCAAGTATCCTCAGTATAAGCGCTGGCCTTCTTCTGGTAATATTCATTACAGCGGACTCTGGACGGAGATATAACTAAATACATGAGACGAAGGGATGGGGGAGGGGAGAGGGTAGGAAGACGTCTCCTCATCCACAGGAAGGTACATCAAGAATGACGAGACATTGACCAGTCTACTCCTCTGATAGAAAGTACAAGACAGACTAATACTCAGGCCGCATCTCCTATAATACCACCGCAGCGCCTCCTCCTCCTCCCAGGATCTGCCCTGCCCTGAGCTGCTCCTATAATACTGCCCCCTGTGGTCCTCTGCAGGTATCATCTCCTATAATACCACCGCAGCGCCTCCTCCTCCTCCCAGGATCTGCCGGCTCCTATAATACTGCCCCCTGTGGTCCTCTGCAGGTATCATCTCCTATAATACCACCGCGGCGCCTCCTCCTCCTCCCAGGATCTGCCCTGCCCTGAGCTGCTCCTATAATACTGCCCCCTGTGGTCCTCTGCAGGTATCATCTCCTATAATACCACCGTAGCGCCTCCTCCTCCTCCCAGGATCTGCCCTGCCCTGAGCTGCTCCTATAATACTGCCCCCTGTGGTCCTCTGCAGGTATCATCTCCTATAATACCACCGCAGCGCCTCCTCCTCCTCACAGGATCTGCCCTGCCCTGAGCTGCTCCTATAATACTGCCCCCTGTGGTCCTCTGCAGGTATCATCTCCTATAATACCACCGCAGCGCCTCCTCCTCCTCCCAGGATCTGCCGGCTCCTATAATACTGCCCCCTGTGGTCCTCTGCAGGTATCATCTCCTATAATACCACCGCAGCGCCTCCTCCTCCTCCCAGGATCTGCCCTGCCCTGAGCTGCTCCTATAATACTGCCCCCTGTGGTCCTCTGCAGGTATCATCTCCTATAATACCACCGTAGCGCCTCCTCCTCCTCCCAGGATCTGCCCTGCCCTGAGCTGCTCCTATAATACTGCCCCCTGTGGTCCTCTGCAGGTATCATCTCCTATAATACCACCGCAGCGCCTCCTCCTCCTCCCAGGATCTGCCCTGCCCTGAGCTGCTCCTATAATACTGCCCCCTGTGGTCCTCTGCAGGTATCATCTCCTATAATACCACCGCAGCGCCTCCTCCTCCTCCCAGGATCTGCCCTGCCCTGAGCTGCTCCTATAATACTGTTCCCTGTGGTCCTCTGCAGGTATCATCTCCTATAATACCACCGCAGCGCCTCCTCCTCCTCCCAGGATCTGCCCTGCCCTGAGCTGCTCCTATAATACTGCCCCCTGTGGTCCTCTGCAGGTATCATCTCCTATAATACCACCGCAGCGCCTCCTCCTCCTCCCAGGATCTGCCGGCTCCTATAATACTGCCCCCTGTGGTCCTCTGCAGGTATCATCTCCTATAATACCACCGCGGCGCCTCCTCCTCCTCCCAGGATCTGCCCTGACCTGCCGGCTCTGCCGCCTCTTATGGCTCCAGTCCTACCCTGGACTACACATAGGTCAGAGACTTGGGGCTGAGAGTCCAGGACTGCAGCGCTCCGCCTGTCACCGTCTCCTTTAACAGATACATTGCAGAGATTTATGAAGGTGTTCTGCGCCCCAGACTAGAGATCTATGTCACTACGGTATTATATGTGGCCTGCAGTGTAATACATATGTCCCAGCCTCAGCTCCTCCATAATATCATCAGATATCTGGCCTGGAGGGACTGAGCAACACCCGACCCCTGACCTTAGTCACCCCAATCCCCCCTCCCCCTTCACTGCAATGTTTCTGCTCATTAGTAACAATGTTGCAGTTTTAGATTCACAGACACATCTCATCCAGGGAGAATATCATTTAATCACCACAAAATATTACTATATCATGTATAATCCAGACAGAGCTACTGCAGTATAACCAGTGCCATAGGACCAGTACGGTATGATTAGTATGCTATAACCAGTGCGGTCTAATCAGTGCGGTATAACCAGTGCCATAGGACCAGTACGGTATGATTAGTATGCTATAACCAGTGCGGTCTAATCAGTGCGGTATAACCAGTGCCATAGGACCAGTACGGTATGATTAGTATGCTATAACCAGTGCGGTATAATCAGTGCGGTATAACCAGTGCCATAGGACCAGTACGGTATGATTAGTATGCTATAACCAGTGCGGTATAATCAGTGCGGTATAACCAGTGCCATAGGACCAGTACGGTATGATTAGTATGCTATAACCAGTGCGGTATAACCAGTGCGGTATAACCAGTGCCATAGGACCAGTACGGTATGATTAGTATGCTATAACCAGTGCGGTATAATCAGTGCGGTATAACCAGTGCGGTCTAATCAGTGCGGTATAACCAGTGCGGTATAACCAGTGCCATAGGACCAGTACGGTATGATTAGTATGCTATAACCAGTGCGGTATAATCAGTGCGGTATAACCAGTGCCATAGGACCAGTACGGTATGATTAGTATGCTATAACCAGTGCGGTATAACCAGTGCGGTATAACCAGTGCCATAGGACCAGTACGGTATGATTAGTATGCTATAACCAGTGCGGTATAATCAGTGCGGTATAACCAGTGCGGTCTAATCAGTGCGGTATAACCAGTGCGGTATAACCAGTGCCATAGGACCAGTACGGTATGATTAGTATGCTATAACCAGTGCGGTATAACCAGTGCCATAGGACCAGTACGGTATGATTAGTATGCTATAACCAGTGCGGTATAATCAGTGCGGTATAACCAGTGCGGTCTAATCAGTGCGGTCTAATCAGTGCGGTATAACCAGTGCCATAGGACCAGTACGGTATGATTAGTATGCTATAACCAGTGCGGTATAACCAGTGCCATAGGACCAGTACGGTATGATTAGTATGCTATAACCAGTGCGGTATAATCAGTGCGGTATAACCAGTGCGGTCTAATCAGTGCGGTATAACCAGTGCGGTATAACCAGTGCCATAGGACCAGTACGGTATGATTAGTATGCTATAACCAGTGCGGTATAACCAGTGCCATAGGACCAGTACGGTATGATTAGTATGCTATAACCAGTGCGGTATAATCAGTGCGGTATAACCAGTGCGGTCTAATCAGTGCGGTCTAATCAGTGCGGTATAACCAGTGCCATAGGACCAGTACGGTATGATTAGTATGCTATAACCAGTGCGGTATAATCAGTGCGGTATAACCAGTGCGGTATGATTAGTATGCTATAACCAGTGCGGTATAATCAGTGCAGTCTAATCAGTGTGGTATAACCAGTGCGGTATAACCAGTGCGGTATAACCAGTGCCATAGGACCAGTACGGTATGATTAGTATGCTATAACCAGTGCGGTATAATCAGTGCGGTATAACCAGTGCCATAGGACCAGTACGGTATGATTAGTATGCTATAACCAGTGCGGTATAATCAGTGCGGTATAACCAGTGCCATAGGACCAGTACGGTATGATTAGTATGCTATAACCAGTGCGGTATAATCAGTGCGGTATAACCAGTGCCATAGGACCAGTACGGTATGATTAGTATGCTATAACCAGTGCGGTATAATCAGTGCGGTATAACCAGTACGGTATGATTAGTATGCTATAACCAATGCTGTAGGGCCAGTGCGGTATAACCAGTGCGGTATGATCAGGTACAGTTATATTCCATCACACAGTCTGAATTAAGCCCTATTCATATTCATGTTATGACCGTAACTTTCACAGCAGCCGCCTGACACTGGGGCGTCAGATTATTCCTCACTACAATCCCCCGGCCCGGGGTCAGTTTCAGGTATCTGAGCCCTTAATTTGGTGATTTGTGTGTGACCTGAAAATACAATGAAATGTAATTTGTGGTTGTTGGAGCGTCCGCATCTCGCTGTAATATCATAGAATATAATATCATCATCTGATTCAATTACCCGGCAGAGCGTAATAACGGCTGCAAATAGGAAGCGCCGAGCAACCGAGGACCAAACTAATAACAAACACATGAAGAAGGGCTCAATACTGCCCTCTATAGGTCACAACTGTAATTACTATCCAAAAATGTGCCACTGTAGTAACTGTGACCTCCTATAATACTGCCCCTCACTAATATTACTGATCTCCTATAATACTGCCCCCTGTGGTCCTCACTAGTATCACTGATCTCCTATAATACTGCCCCCTGTGGTCCTCACTAGTATCACTGATCTCCTATAATACTGCCCCCTGTGGTCCTCACTAGTATCTGTGACCTCCTATAATACTGCCCCCTGTGGTCCTCACTAGTATCACTGATCTCCTATAATACTGCCCCCTGTGGTCCTCACTAGTATCACTGATCTCCTATAATACTGCCCCCTGTGGTCCTCACTAGTATCACTGATCTCCTATAATACTGTCCCCTGTGGTCCTCACTAGTATCACTGATCTCCTATAATACTGCCCCCTGTGGTCCTCACTAGTATCACTGATCTCCTATAATACTGTCCCCTGTGGTCCTCACTAGTATCACTGATCTCCTATAATACTGCCCCCCTGTGGTCCTCACTAGTATCACTGATCTCCTATAATACTGCCCCCCTGTGGTCCTCACTAGTATCACTGATCTCCTATAATACTGCCCCCTGTGGTCCTCACTAGTATCACTGATCTCCTATAATACTGCCCCCCTGTGGTCCTCACTAGTATCACTGATCTCCTATAATACTGCCCCCTGTGGTCCTCACTAGTATCACTGATCTCCTATAATACTGCCCCCTGTGGTCCTCACTAGTATCTGTGATCTCCTATAATACTGCCCCCTGTGGTCCTCACTAGTATCACTGATCTCCTATAATACTGCCCCCTGTGGTCCTCACTAGTATCACTGATCTCCTATAATACTGCCCCCTGTGGTCCTCACTAGTATCTGTGACCTCCTATAATACTGCCCCCTGTGGTCCTCACTAGTATCACTGATCTCCTATAATACTGCCCCCTGTGGTCCTCACTAGTATCACTGATCTCCTATAATACTGTCCCCTGTGGTCCTCACTAGTATCACTGATCTCCTATAATACTGCCCCCTGTGGTCCTCACTAGTATCTGTGACCTCCTATAATACTGCCCCCTGTGGTCCTCACTAGTATCACTGATCTCCTATAATACTGCCCCCTGTGGTCCTCACTAGTATCACTGATCTCCTATAATACTGCCCCCCTGTGGTCCTCACTAGTATCACTGATCTCCTATAATACTGCCCCCTGTGGTCCTCACTAGTATTACTGATCTCCTATAATACTGCCCCCTGTGGTCCTCACTAGTATCACTGATCTCCTATAATACTGCCCCCCTGTGGTCCTCACTAGTATCACTGATCTCCTATAATACTGCCCCCTGTGGTCCTCACTAGTATCACTGATCTCCTATAATACTGCCCCCTGTGGTCCTCACTAGTATATGTGATCTCCTATAATACTGCCCCCTGTAGTCCTCACTAGTATATGTGATCTCCTATAATACTGTCCCCTGTGGTCCTCACTAGTATCACTGATCTCCTATAATACTGTCCCCTGTGGTCCTCACTAGTATCACTGATCTCCTATAATACTGCCCCCTGTGGTCCTCACTAGTATCACTGATCTCCTATAATACTGCCCCCCTGTGGTCCTCACTAGTATCACTGATCTCCTATAATACTGCCCCCTGTGGTCCTCACTAGTATCACTGATCTCCTATAATACTGCCCCCTGTGGTCCTCACTAGTATATGTGATCTCCTATAATACTGCCCCCTGTGGTCCTCACTAGTATCACTGATCTCCTATAATACTGCCCCCTGTGGTCCTCACTAGTATCACTGATCTCCTATAATACTGCCCCCCTGTGGTCCTCACTAGTATCACTGATCTCCTATAATACTGCCCCCTGTGGTCCTCACTAGTATATGTGATCTCCTATAATACTGCCCCCTGTGGTCCTCACTAGTATATGTGATCTCCTATAATACTGCCCCCTGTGGTCCTCACTAGTATCACTGATCTCCTATAATACTGCCCCCTGTGGTCCTCACTAGTATCACTGATCTCCTATAATACTGCCCCCCTGTGGTCCTCACTAGTATCACTGATCTCCTATAATACTGCCCCCTGTGGTCCTCACTAGTATCTGTGATCTCCTATAATACTGCCCCCTGTGGTCCTCACTAGTATCACTGATCTCCTATAATACTGCCCCCCTGTGGTCCTCACTAGTATCACTGATCTCCTATAATACTGCCCCCTGTGGTCCTCACTAGTATATGTGATCTCCTATAATACTGCCCCCTGTAGTCCTCACTAGTATATGTGATCTCCTATAATACTGCCCCCTGTGGTCCTCACTAGTATATGTGATCTCCTATAATACTGCCCCCTGTAGTCCTCACTAGTATATGTGATCTCCTATAATACTGCCCCCTGTGGTCCTCACTAGTATATGTGATCTCCTATAATACTGCCCCCTGTAGTCCTCACTAGTATATGTGATCTCCTATAATACTGCCCCCTGTGGTCCTCACTAGTATCACTGATCTCCTATAATACTGCCCCCTGTGGTCCTCACTAGTATTACTGATCTCCTATAATACTGCCCCCCTGTGGTCCTCACTAGTATCACTGATCTCCTATAATACTGCCCCCTGTGGTCCTCACTAGTATCACTGATCTCCTATAATACTGCCCCCTGTGGTCCTCACTAGTATCTGTGATCTCCTATAATACTGCCCCCCTGTGGTCCTCACTAGTATCACTGATCTCCTATAATACTGCCCCCTGTGGTCCTCACTAGTATCTGTGATCTCCTATAATACTGCCCCCCTGTGGTCCTCACTAGTATCACTGATCTCCTATAATACTGCCCCCTGTGGTCCTCACTAGTATATGTGATCTCCTATAATACTGCCCCCTGTGGTCCTCACTAGTATCACTGATCTCCTATAATACTGCCCCCTGTGGTCCTCACTAGTATCACTGATCTCCTATAATACTGCCCCCCTGTGGTCCTCACTAGTATTACTGACCTCCTATAATACTGCCCCCTGTGGTCTCACTAGTATCACTGATCTCCTATAATACTGCCCCCTGTGGTCCTCACTAGTATCACTGATCTCCTATAATACTGCCCCCCTGTGGTCCTCACTAGTATCACTGATCTCCTATAATACTGCCCCCCTGTGGTCCTCACTAGTATCACTGATCTCCTATAATACTGCCCCCTGTGGTCCTCACTAGTATCACTGATCTCCTATAATACTGCCCCCTGTGGTCCTCACTAGTATCACTGATCTCCTATAATACTGCCCCCTGTGGTCCTCACTAGTATATGTGATCTCCTATAATACTGCCCCCTGTGGTCCTCACTAGTATCACTGATCTCCTATAATACTGCCCCCTGTGGTCTCACTAGTATCACTGATCTCCTATAATACTGCCCCCTGTGGTCCTCACTAGTATCACTGATCTCCTATAATACTGCCCCCTGTGGTCCTCACTAGTATCACTGATCTCCTATAATACTGCCCCCTGTGGTCCTCACTAGTATCACTGATCTATAATACTGCCCCCTGTGGTCCTCACTAGTATCACTGATCTCCTATAATACTGCCCCCTGTGGTCCTCACTAGTATCACTGATCTCCTATAATACTGCCCCCTGTGGTCCTCACTAGTATCACTGATCTCCTATAATACTGCCCCCCTGTGGTCCTCACTAGTATCACTGATCTCCTATAATACTGCCCCCTGTGGTCCTCACTAGTATCACTGATCTCCTATAATACTGCCCCCTGTGGTCCTCACTAGTATCTGTGATCTCCTATAATACTGCCCCCTGTGGTCCTCACTAGTATCTGTGATCTCCTATAATACTGCCCCCTGTGGTCCTCACTAGTATCACTGATCTCCTATAATACTGCCCCCTGTGGTCCTCACTAGTATCACTGATCTCCTATAATACTGCCCCCTGTGGTCCTCACTAGTATCTGTGACCTCCTATAATACTGCCCCCTGTGGTCCTCACTAGTATCACTGATCTCCTATAATACTGCCCCCTGTGGTCCTCACTAGTATCACTGATCTCCTATAATACTGTCCCCTGTGGTCCTCACTAGTATCACTGATCTCCTATAATACTGCCCCCTGTGGTCCTCACTAGTATCTGTGACCTCCTATAATACTGCCCCCTGTGGTCCTCACTAGTATCACTGATCTCCTATAATACTGCCCCCTGTGGTCCTCACTAGTATCACTGATCTCCTATAATACTGCCCCCCTGTGGTCCTCACTAGTATCACTGATCTCCTATAATACTGCCCCCTGTGGTCCTCACTAGTATCACTGATCTCCTATAATACTGCCCCCTGTGGTCCTCACTAGTATCACTGATCTCCTATAATACTGCCCCCTGTGGTCTCACTAGTATCACTGATCTCCTATAATACTGCCCCCTGTGGTCCTCACTAGTATCTGTGATCTCCTATAATACTGCCCCCCTGTGGTCCTCACTAGTATCACTGATCTCCTATAATACTGCCCCCTGTGGTCCTCACTAGTATCTGTGATCTCCTATAATACTGCCCCCCTGTGGTCCTCACTAGTATCACTGATCTCCTATAATACTGCCCCCTGTGGTCCTCACTAGTATATGTGATCTCCTATAATACTGCCCCCTGTGGTCCTCACTAGTATCACTGATCTCCTATAATACTGCCCCCTGTGGTCCTCACTAGTATCACTGATCTCCTATAATACTGCCCCCCTGTGGTCCTCACTAGTATCACTGATCTCCTATAATACTGCCCCCTGTGGTCCTCACTAGTATCACTGATCTCCTATAATACTGCCCCCTGTGGTCCTCACTAGTATATGTGATCTCCTATAATACTGCCCCCTGTGGTCCTCACTAGTATCACTGATCTCCTATAATACTGCCCCCTGTGGTCTCACTAGTATCACTGATCTCCTATAATACTGCCCCCTGTGGTCCTCACTAGTATCACTGATCTCCTATAATACTGCCCCCTGTGGTCCTCACTAGTATCACTGATCTCCTATAATACTGCCCCCTGTGGTCCTCACTAGTATCACTGATCTATAATACTGCCCCCTGTGGTCCTCACTAGTATCACTGATCTCCTATAATACTGCCCCCTGTGGTCCTCACTAGTATCACTGATCTCCTATAATACTGCCCCCTGTGGTCCTCACTAGTATCACTGATCTCCTATAATACTGCCCCCTGTGGTCCTCACTAGTATCACTGATCTCCTATAATACTGCCCCCTGTGGTCCTCACTAGTATATGTGATCTCCTATAATACTGCCCCCTGTGGTCCTCACTAGTATCACTGATCTCCTATAATACTGCCCCCTGTGGTCCTCACTAGTATCACTGATCTCCTATAATACTGCCCCCTGTGGTCTCACTAGTATCACTGATCTCCTATAATACTGCCCCCTGTGGTCCTCACTAGTATATGTGATCTCCTATAATACTGCCCCCTGTGGTCCTCACTAGTATCACTGATCTCCTATAATACTGCCCCCTGTGGTCCTCACTAGTATCACTGATCTCCTATGCTGTCCTGTCCTGTGCTGACCTGCCTTGTCCTGCGTTGTCCTGTGCTGCCCTGTCCTGTGGTGTCCTACTATTTATAAGGGGGGTGTTGGTATATGGAGGTGACTGGTATATGGAGGTGACTGGTATATGGCGGTGACTGGTATATGGAGGTGACTGGTATATGGCGGTGACTGGTATATGGCGGTGACTGGTATATGGCGGTGACTGGTATATGGCGGTGACTGGTATATGGCGGTGACTGGTATATGGCAGTGAGGTGACTGGTATATGGCGGTGGCTGGTATATGGTAGTGAGGTGACTGGTATATGGCGGTGACTGGTATATGGCGGTGAGGTGACTGGTATATGGAGGTGACTGGTATATGGAGGTGGCTGGTATATGGCGGTGGCTGGTATATGGCGGTGGCTGGTATATGGCGGTGGCTGGTATATGGCGGTGGCTGGTATATAGAGGTAAAGGTATATGGCGGTGACTGGTATATGGAGGTAAAGGTATATGGCGGTGACTGGTATATGGCGGTGACTGGTATATGGCGGTGGCTGGTATATGGAGGTGGCTGGTATATGGCGGTGGCTGGTATATGGCGGTGACTGGTATATGGCGGTGACTGGTATATGGCGGTGACTGGTATATGGCGGTGGCTGGTATATGGCGGTGACTGGTATATGGAGGTGGCTGGTATATGGAGGTGGCTGGTATATGGAGGTGGCTGGTATATGGAGGTGGCTGGTATATGGAGGTGACTGGTATATGGAGGTGACTGGTATATGGAGGTGACTGGTATATGGCGGTGGCTGGTATATGGCGGTGGCTGGTATATGGCGGTGGCTGGTATATGGCGGTGGCTGGTATATGGCGGTGGCTGGTATATGGAGGTGGCTGGTATATGGAGGTGGCTGGTATATGGAGGTGGCTGGTATATGGAGGTGGCTGGTATATGGCGGTGGCTGGTATATGGAGGTGGCTGGTATATGGCGGTGGCTGGTATATGGAGGTGGCTGGTATATGGAGGTGGCTGGTATGTGGCGGTGGCTGGTATGTGGCGGTGGCTGGTATGTGGCGGTGACTGGTATGTGGAGGTGACTGGTATGTGGCGGTGACTGGTATGTGGCGGTGACTGGTATGTGGCGGTGACTGGTATGTGGCGGTGACTGGTATGTGGCGGTGACTGGTATGTGGCGGTGACTGGTATGTGGCGGTGACTGGTATGTGGCGGTGACTGGTATGTGGCGGTGACTGGTATGTGGCGGTGACTGGTATGTGGAGGTGACTGGTATATGGAGGTGACTGGTATATGGAGGTGACTGGTATATGGAGGTGACTGGTATATGGAGGTGACTGGTATGTGGCGGTGACTGGTATGTGGCGGTGACTGGTATATGGAGGTGACTGGTATATGGAGGTGACTGGTATATGGCGGTGACTGGTATGTGGCGGTGACTGGTATGTGGCGGTGACTGGTATATGGCGGTGACTGGTATATGGCGGTGACTGGTATATGGCGGTGACTGGTATATGGCGGTGAGGTGACTGGTATATGGCGGTGACTGGTATAATGCGGTGACTGGTATATGGAGGTGACTGGTATATGGCGGTGACTGGTATATGGCGGTGACTGGTATATGGCGGTGACTGGTATATGGAGGTGACTGGTATATGGAGGTGACTGGTATATGGAGGTGACTGGTATATGGAGGTGACTGGTATATGGAGGTGACTGGTATATGGAGGTGACTGGTATATGGAGGTGACTGGTATATGGAGGTGACTGGTATATGGCGGTGGCTGGTATATGGCGGTGGCTGGTATAATGCGGTGACTGGTATATGGCGGTGGCTGGTATATGGCGGTGGCTGGTATATGGCAGTGAGGTGACTGGTATGTGGCGGTGACTGGTATGTGGCGGTGACTGGTATGTGGCGGTGACTGGTATGTGGCGGTGACTGGTATGTGGCGGTGACTGGTATGTGGCGGTGACTGGTATGTGGCGGTGGCTGGTATATGGCGGTGGCTGGTATATGGCAGTGAGGTGACTGGTATATGGAGGTGACTGGTATGTGGAGGTGACTGGTATATGGAGGTGACTGGTATATGGCGGTGGCTGGTATATGGCGGTGGCTGGTATATGGCGGTGACTGGTATATGGCGGTGACTGGTATATGGCGGTAAAGGTATATGGCGGTAAAGGTATATGGCGGTGACTGGTATATGGCGGTGACTGGTATATGGAGGTGACTGGTATATGGAGGTGACTGGTATATGGAGGTGACTGGTATATGGAGGTGACTGGTATGTGGCGGTGACTGGTATGTGGCGGTGACTGGTATGTGGCGGTGACTGGTATGTGGCGGTGACTGGTATGTGGCGGTGACTGGTATGTGGCGGTGACTGGTATGTGGAGGTGACTGGTATATGGAGGTAAAGGTATATGGCGGTGACTGGTATATGGAGGTGACTGGTATATGGAGGTGACTGGTATATGGAGGTGACTGGTATATGGAGGTGACTGGTATATGGCGGTGACTGGTATATGGCGGTGACTGGTATATGGCGGTGACTGGTATATGGCGGTGACTGGTATATGGCAGTGAGGTGACTGGTATATGGCGGTGGCTGGTATATGGCAGTGAGGTGACTGGTATATGGCGGTGACTGGTATATGGCGGTGAGGTGACTGGTATATGGAGGTGACTGGTATATGGAGGTGGCTGGTATATGGCGGTGGCTGGTATATGGCGGTGGCTGGTATATGGCGGTGGCTGGTATATGGCGGTGGCTGGTATATAGAGGTAAAGGTATATGGCGGTGACTGGTATATGGAGGTAAAGGTATATGGCGGTGACTGGTATATGGCGGTGACTGGTATATGGCGGTGGCTGGTATATGGAGGTGGCTGGTATATGGCGGTGACTGGTATATGGCGGTGGCTGGTATATGGCGGTGACTGGTATATGGAGGTGGCTGGTATATGGGGGTGGCTGGTATGTAGAGGTGACTGGTATGTGGCGGTGACTGGTATATGGAGGTGGCTGGTATATGGAGGTGGCTGGTATATGGAGGTGACTGGTATATGGAGGTGACTGGTATATGGAGGTGACTGGTATATGGCGGTGACTGGTATATGGCGGTGGCTGGTATATGGCGGTGGCTGGTATATGGCGGTGGCTGGTATATGGCGGTGGCTGGTATATGGAGGTGGCTGGTATATGGAGGTGGCTGGTATATGGAGGTGGCTGGTATATGGCGGTGGCTGGTATATGGAGGTGGCTGGTATATGGAGGTGGCTGGTATATGGAGGTGGCTGGTATATGGAGGTGGCTGGAATATGGAGGTGGCTGGTATGTGGCGGTGGCTGGTATGTGGCGGTGGCTGGTATGTGGCGGTGGCTGGTATGTGGCGGTGACTGGTATATGGAGGTGGCTGGTATATGGAGGTGACTGGTATATGGCGGTGACTGGTATATGGAGGTGACTGGTATGTGGCGGTGACTGGTATGTGGCGGTGACTGGTATGTGGCGGTGACTGGTATGTGGCGGTGACTGGTATGTGGCGGTGACTGGTATGTGGCGGTGACTGGTATGTGGCGGTGACTGGTATGTGGCGGTGACTGGTATGTGGCGGTGACTGGTATGTGGCGGTGACTGGTATGTGGAGGTGACTGGTATATGGAGGTGACTGGTATATGGAGGTGACTGGTATATGGAGGTGACTGGTATATGGAGGTGACTGGTATATGGCGGTGACTGGTATGTGGCGGTGACTGGTATATGGAGGTGACTGGTATGTGGAGGTGACTGGTATGTGGCGGTGACTGGTATGTGGCGGTGACTGGTATGTGGCGGTGACTGGTATGTGGCGGTGACTGGTATATGGCGGTGACTGGTATATGGCGGTGACTGGTATATGGCGGTGAGGTGACTGGTATATGGCGGTGACTGGTATAATGCGGTGACTGGTATATGGAGGTGACTGGTATATGGCGGTGACTGGTATATGGCGGTGACTGGTATATGGAGGTGACTGGTATATGGAGGTGACTGGTATATGGAGGTGACTGGTATATGGAGGTGACTGGTATATGGAGGTGACTGGTATATGGCGGTGGCTGGTATAATGCGGTGACTGGTATATGGCGGTGGCTGGTATATGGCGGTGGCTGGTATATGGCAGTGAGGTGACTGGTATATGGCGGTGACTGGTATATGGCGGTGAGGTGACTGGTATATGGAGGTGACTGGTATATGGAGGTGGCTGGTATGTGGCGGTGGCTGGTATATGGCAGTGAGGTGGCTGGTATATGGAGGTGACTGGTATGTGGAGGTGACCGGTATATGGAGGTGACCGGTATATGGCGGTGGCCGGTATATGGCGGTGGCCGGTATATGGCGGTGGCCGGTATATGGCGGTGACTGGTATATGGCGGTGACTGGTATATGGCGGTGACTGGTATATGGAGGTAAAGGTATATGGCGGTGACTGGTATATGGAGGTGACTGGTATATGGAGGTGACTGGTATATGGAGGTGACTGGTATGTGGCGGTATAGGTATATGGCGGTGACTGGTATGTGGCGGTGACTGGTATGTGGCGGTGACTGGTATGTGGCGGTGACTGGTATGTGGCGGTGACTGGTATATGGAGGTGACTGGTATATGGAGGTGACTGGTATATGGAGGTGACTGGTATATGGAGGTGACTGGTATGTGGCGGTGACTGGTATGTGGCGGTGACTGGTATATGGCGGTGACTGGTATATGGAGGTGGCTGGTATATGGCGGTGACTGGTATGTGGAGGTGACTGGTATATGGAGGTGACTGGTATATGGCGGTGACTGGTATGTGGAGGTGACTGGTATATGGAGGTGGCTGGTATATGGCGGTGACTGGTATGTGGAGGTGACTGGTATATGGAGGTGACTGGTATATGGCGGTGACTGGTATGTGGCGGTGACTGGTATGTGGCGGTGACTGGTATGTGGCGGTGACTGGTATGTGGCGGTGACTGGTATATGGAGGTAAAGGTATATGGCGGTGACTGGTATATGGAGGTGACTGGTATATGGAGGTGACTGGTATATGGAGGTAAAGGTATATGGAGGTGACTGGTATATGGAGGTGACTGGTATATGGCGGTGACTGGTATATGGAGGTGACTGGTATGTGGCGGTGACTGGTATGTGGCGGTGACTGGTATGTGGCGGTGACTGGTATGTGGCGGTGACTGGTATGTGGCGGTGACTGGTATATGGAGGTGACTGGTATATGGAGGTGACTGGTATATGGCGGTGACTGGTATATGGAGGTGACTGGTATGTGGCGGTGACTGGTATGTGGCGGTGACTGGTATGTGGCGGTGACTGGTATGTGGCGGTGACTGGTATGTGGCGGTGACTGGTATGTGGCGGTGACTGGTATGTGGAGGTGACTGGTATGTGGAGGTGACTGGTATGTGGCGGTGACTGGTATATGGCGGTGACTGGTATATGGAGGTGACTGGTATATAGCGGTGACTGGTATATGGCGGTGACTGGTATATGGCGGTGAGATGACTGGTATATGGCGGTGACTGGTATAATGCGGTGACTGGTATAATGCGGTGACTGGTATAATGCGGTGACTGGTATATGGCGGTGGCTGGTATATGGCGGTGGCTGGTATATGGCGGTGGCTGGTATATGGAGGTGACTGGTATATGGCGGTGACTGGTATATGGAGGTGACTGGTATATGGCGGTGGCTGGTATATGGCGGTGGCTGGTATATGGAGGTGACTGGTATATGGCGGTGACTGGTATATGGCGGTGACTGGTATATGGCGGTGAGGTGACTGGTATATGGAGGTGACTAGTATAATGCGGTGGCTGGTATATGGCGGTGGCTGGTATATGGCGGTGGCTGGTATATGGCGGTGGCTGGTATATGGCGGTGACTGGTATATGGCGGTGACTGGTATATGGCGGTGACTGGTATATGGAGGTGACTGGTATATGGAGGTGACTGGTATATGGAGGTGACTGGTATGTGGCGGTATAGGTATATGGCGGTGACTGGTATGTGGCGGTGACTGGTATGTGGCGGTGACTGGTATGTGGCGGTGACTGGTATGTGGCGGTGACTGGTATGTGGCGGTGACTGGTATGTGGCGGTGACTGGTATGTGGAGGTGACTGGTATGTGGAGGTGACTGGTATATGGAGGTGACTGGTATATGGAGGTGACTGGTATGTGGCGGTGACTGGTATGTGGCGGTGACTGGTATATGGAGGTAAAGGTATATGGCGGTGACTGGTATATGGAGGTGACTGGTATATGGAGGTGACTGGTATATGGAGGTGACTGGTATATGGAGGTGACTGGTATATGGAAGTGACTGGTATATGGAGGTGACTGGTATATGGCGGTGACTGGTATATGGCGGTGACTGGTATATGGAGGTGACTGGTATATGGAGGTGACTGGTATATGGAGGTGACTGGTATATGGAGGTGACTGGTATATGGAGGTGACTGGTATATGGAGGTGACTGGTATATGGAGGTGACTGGTATGTGGCGGTGACTGGTATGTGGCGGTGACTGGTATGTGGCGGTGACTGGTATGTGGCGGTGACTGGTATGTGGCGGTGACTGGTATATGGAGGTGACTGGTATATGGAGGTGACTGGTATATGGAGGTGACTGGTATATGGAGGTGACTGGTATGTGGCGGTGACTGGTATATGGCGGTATAGGTATATGGCGGTGACTGGTATATGGAGGTGACTGGTATATAGCGGTGACTGGTATATGGCGGTGACTGGTATATGGAGGTGACTGGTATATGGAGGTGACTGGTATATGGCGGTGACTGGTATATGGAGGTGACTGGTATGTGGCGGTGACTGGTATGTGGCGGTGACTGGTATATGGAGGTGACTGGTATGTGGCGGTGACTGGTATAGGTAGGTGACTGGTATATGGCGGTATAGGTATATGGCGGTGACTGGTATGTGGCGGTGACTGGTATGTGGCGGTGACTGGTATATGTAGGTGACTGGTATATGGCGGTATAGGTATATGGCGGTGACTGGTATGTGGCGGTGACTGGTATGTGGCGGTGACTGGTATGTGGCGGTGACTGGTATGTGGAGGTGACTGGTATGTGGAGGTGACTGGTATGTGGAGGTGACCGGTATGTGGAGGTGACCGGTATGTGGAGGTGACCGGTATGTGGCGGTGACCGGTATATGGCGGTGACTGGTATATGGCGGTGACTGGTATGTAGAGGTGACTGGTATGTGGCGGTGACTGGTATGTGGCGGTGACTGGTATGTGGCGGTGACTGGTATGTGGCGGTGACTGGTATGTGGCGGTGACTGGTATGTGGAGGTGACTGGTATGTGGCGGTGACTGGTATGTGGCGGTGACTGGTATATGGCGGTGCCTGGTATATGGCGGTGACTGGTATGTAGAGGTGACTGGTATGTGGCGGTGACTGGTATATGGAGGTGACTGGTATATGGAGGTGACTGGTATATGGCGGTATAGGTATATGGCGGTGACTGGTATATGGAGGTGACTGGTATATGGCGGTGACTGGTATATGGAGGTGACTGGTATATGGAGGTGACTGGTATATGGAGGTGACTGGTATATGGAGGTGACTGGTATATGGAGGTGACTGGTATATGGAGGTGACTGGTATATGGAGGTGACTGGTATATGGAGGTGACTGGTATATGGAGGTGACTGGTATGTGGCGGTGACTGGTATAGGTAGGTGGCTGGTATATGGCGGTATAGGTATATGGCGGTGACTGGTATGTGGCGGTGACTGGTATGTGGCGGTGACTGGTATGTGGCGGTGACTGGTATGTGGCGGTGACTGGTATATGGCGGTATAGGTATATGGCGGTGACTGGTATGTGGCGGTGACTGGTATGTGGCGGTGACTGGTATGTGGCGGTGACTGGTATGTGGCGGTGACTGGTATGTGGAGGTGACTGGTATGTGGAGGTGACTGGTATGTGGCGGTGACTGGTATGTGGCGGTGACTGGTATATGGCGGTGGCTGGTATATGGCGGTGACTGGTATAGGTAGGTGACTGGTATATGGCGGTATAGGTATATGGAGGTGACTGGTATGTGGCGGTGACTGGTATGTGGCGGTGACCGGTATGTGGCGGTGACCGGTATGTGGCGGTGACTGGTATAGGTAGGTGACTGGTATATGGCGGTATAGGTATATGGCGGTGACTGGTATGTGGCGGTGACTGGTATGTGGCGGTGACTGGTATATGTAGGTGACTGGTATATGGCGGTATAGGTATATGGCGGTGACTGGTATGTGGCGGTGACTGGTATGTGGCGGTGACTGGTATATGTAGGTGACTGGTATGTGGAGGTGACTGGTATGTGGAGGTGACTGGTATGTGGCGGTGACTGGTATATGTAGGTGACTGGTATATGGCGGTATAGGTATATGGCGGTGACTGGTATGTGGCGGTGACTGGTATGTGGCGGTGACTGGTATATGTAGGTGACTGGTATATGTAGGTGACTGGTATATGTAGGTGACTGGTATATGGCGGTGACTGGTATATGGCGGTGACTGGTATATGGCGGTGACTGGTATATGGCGGTGACTGGTATGTGGCGGTGACTGGTATGTGGCGGTGACTGGTATGTGGCGGTGACTGGTATGTGGCGGTGACTGGTATGTGGCGGTGACTGGTATATGGAGGTGACTGGTATATGGAGGTGACTGGTATATGGCGGTGACTGGTATGTAGAGGTGACTGGTATATGGAGGTGACTGGTATATGGAGGTGACTGGTATATGGCGGTGACTGGTATGTGGCGGTGACTGGTATATGGAGGTGACTGGTATGTAGAGGTGACTGGTATGTAGAGGTGACTGGTATGTGGCGGTGACTGGTATGTGGCGGTGACTGGTATGTGGCGGTGACTGGTATATGGCGGTGACTGGTATATGGAGGTGACTGGTATATGGAGGTGACTGGTATATGGAGGTGACTGGTATATGGCGGTGACTGGTATATGGAGGTGACTGGTATATGGAGGTGGCTGGTATATGGAGGTGACTGGTATATGGCGGTGACTGGTATATGGAGGTGACTGGTATATGGAGGTGACTGGTATGTGGCGGTGACTGGTATGTGGCGGTGACTGGTATATGGAGGTGACTGGTATATGGCGGTATAGGTATATGGCGGTGACTGGTATGTGGCGGTGACTGGTATGTGGCGGTGACTGGTATGTGGCGGTGACTGGTATGTGGCGGTGGCTGGTATGTGGCGGTGGCTGGTATGTGGCGGTGGCTGGTATGTGGCGGTGACTGGTATGTGGCGGTGACTGGTATGTGGCGGTGACTGGTATATGGAGGTGACTGGTATGTGGAGGTGACTGGTATGTGGCGGTGACTGGTATGTGGCGGTGACTGGTATGTGGCGGTGACTGGTATGTGGCGGTGACTGGTATGTGGCGGTGAATGGTATATGGCGGTGAATGGTATATGGCGGTGACTGGTATATGGAGGTGACTGGTATATGGAGGTGACTGGTATATGGAGGTGACTGGTATATGGCGGTGACTGGTATATGGAGGTGACTGGTATATGGAGGTGACTGGTATGTGGCGGTGACTGGTATGTGGCGGTGACTGGTATATGTAGGTGACTGGTATATGGCGGTATAGGTATATGGCGGTGACTGGTATGTGGCGGTGACTGGTATATGTAGGTGACTGGTATATGTAGGTGACTGGTATATGGCGGTGACTGGTATGTGGAGGTGACTGGTATATGGAGGTGACTGGTATATGGCGGTGACTGGTATATGGCGGTGACTGGTATGTGGCGGTGACTGGTATGTGGCGGTGACTGGTATGTGGCGGTGACTGGTATGTGGCGGTGACTGGTATGTGGCGGTGACTGGTATGTGGCGGTGACTGGTATGTGGCGGTGACTGGTATGTGGCGGTGACTGGTATGTGGCGGTGACTGGTATGTGGAGGTGACTGGTATATGGAGGTGACTGGTATATGGAGGTGACTGGTATGTAGAGGTGACTGGTATGTAGAGGTGACTGGTATGTAGAGGTGACTGGTATATGGCGGTGACTGGTATGTGGCGGTGACTGGTATGTGGCGGTGACTGGTATGTGGAGGTGACTGGTATATGGAGGTGACTGGTATATGGAGGTGACTGGTATGTAGAGGTGACTGGTATGTGGCGGTGACTGGTATATGGCGGTGACTGGTATGTGGAGGTGACTGGTATATGGAGGTGACTGGTATGTAGAGGTGACTGGTATGTAGAGGTGACTGGTATGTAGAGGTGACTGGTATATGGCGGTGACTGGTATGTGGCGGTGACTGGTATGTAGAGGTGACTGGTATGTGGCGGTGGCTGGTATGTGGCGGTGGCTGGTATGTGGCGGTGACTGGTATGTGGCGGTGACTGGTATGTGGCGGTGACTGGTATATGGAGGTGACTGGTATATGGAGGTGACTGGTATGTGGCGGTGACTGGTATGTGGCGGTGACTGGTATGTGGCGGTGACTGGTATGTGGCGGTGACTGGTATGTGGCGGTGACTGGTATGTGGCGGTGACTGGTATGTGGCGGTGACTGGTATGTGGCGGTGACTGGTATGTGGCGGTGACTGGTATATGGAGGTGACTGGTATATGGCGGTGACTGGTATATGGAGGTGACTGGTATGTGGCGGTGACTGGTATGTGGCGGTGACTGGTATGTGGCGGTGACTGGTATATGGCGGTGACTGGTATGTGGCGGTGACTGGTATATGGAGGTGACTGGTATGTGGCGGTGACTGGTATAGGTAGGTGACTGGTATATGGCGGTATAGGTATATGGCGGTGACTGGTATGTGGCGGTGACTGGTATATGGCGGTGACTGGTATATGGCGGTGACTGGTATATGGAGGTGACTGGTATATGGAGGTGACTGGTATATGGCGGTGACTGGTATGTGGCGTTGACTGGTATGTGGCGGTGACTGGTATATGTAGGTGACTGGTATATGGCGGTGACTGGTATGTGGAGGTGACTGGTATATGGAGGTGACTGGTATATGGCGGTGACTGGTATATGGCGGTGACTGGTATGTAGAGGTGACTGGTATGTGGCGGTGACTGGTATATGGCGGTGACTGGTATATGGCGGTGACTGGTATGTGGAGGTGACTGGTATATGGAGGTGACTGGTATATGGCGGTGACTGGTATATGGCGGTGACTGGTATGTAGAGGTGACTGGTATGTGGCGGTGACTGGTATATGTAGGTGACTGGTATATGGCGGTGACTGGTATGTGGAGGTGACTGGTATATGGCGGTGACTGGTATGTGGAGGTGACTGGTATATGGAGGTGACTGGTATATGGCGGTGACTGGTATGTGGAGGTGACTGGTATATGGAGGTGACTGGTATATGGCGGTGACTGGTATATGGCGGTGACTGGTATATGGCGGTGACTGGTATGTGGGGGTGACTGGTATATGGAGGTGACTGGTATGTAGAGGTGACTGGTATGTGGCGGTGACTGGTATGTGGCGGTGACTGGTATATGTAGGTGACTGGTATATGGCGGTGACTGGTATGTGGAGGTGACTGGTATATGGAGGTGACTGGTATATGGCGGTGACTGGTATATGGCGGTGACTGGTATATGGCGGTGACTGGTATGTGGGGGTGACTGGTATATGGAGGTGACTGGTATGTAGAGGTGACTGGTATGTGGCGGTGACTGGTATGTGGCGGTGACTGGTATGTGGCGGTGACTGGTATGTGGCGGTGACTGGTATATGGAGGTGACTGGTATGTAGAGGTGACTGGTATGTGGCGGTGACTGGTATGTGGCGGTGACTGGTATGTGGCGGTGACTGGTATGTGGCGGTGACTGGTATGTGGCGGTGACTGGTATGTAGAGGTGACTGGTATGTGGCGGTGACTGGTATATGGAGGTGACTGGTATGTAGAGGTGACTGGTATGTGGCGGTGACTGGTATGTGGCGGTGACTGGTATGTGGCGGTGACTGGTATATGGAGGTGACTGGTATGTGGAGGTGACTGGTATATGGAGGTGACTGGTATATGGCGGTGACTGGTATGTAGAGGTGACTGGTATGTGGCGGTGACTGGTATGTGGAGGTGACTGGTATATGGAGGTGACTGGTATATGGCGGTGACTGGTATATGGCGGTGACTGGTATGTGGCGGTGACTGGTATATGGCGGTGACTGGTATATGGCGGTGACTGGTATGTGGAGGTGACTGGTATATGGAGGTGACTGGTATATGGCGGTGACTGGTATATGGCGGTGACTGGTATGTGGAGGTGACTGGTATATGGAGGTGACTGGTATGTGGCGGTGACTGGTATATGGAGGTGACTGGTATGTAGAGGTGACTGGTATGTGGCGGTGACTGGTATGTGGCGGTGACTGGTATATGGAGGTGACTGGTATGTAGAGGTGACTGGTATGTGGCGGTGACTGGTATGTGGCGGTGACTGGTATATGGCGGTGATTTTTATAGCAGTGACTGTTATATAACTGATGTTACCGTTTCTGCCTCATCTGATGGTTTTCCTTCTCTCGCCCCGGCCTCACCTCTGGGGGCGCTGTTCTGTCCCTATTAGGATAAGGAACAAGGGAGCGCGAGCCGGAGGAGGCGGCAGGACGATGAGTCTCCAGTAATGAGGCAGCCCCTGAATCCTCCTCATATCCCGCAGTAACGAGCTCGTCAGATATGTAAATTAGCTGGAAGTCATCACTAATCAGGAGCTAATGAGCGTCCTCTGATGTCTAACGGCCCCGATACGGCTTAATATAGAACTGGCAGTGTCCTCTGAGCTCACCTGACAGGGAGGGGCATGGAACTCTGCTCATCCTGAGCTCTCTGCTTCATGAACAGAATGCCAGCACTACAGTGAAGACTGACACACACAGCCATAGCTTCTCCCCAGTCATAGAGGGACATGGAATTCTGCTCATCCTGAGCTCTCTGCTTCATGAACAGAATGCCAGCACTACAGTGAAGACTGACACACACAGCCATAGCTTCTCCCCAGTCATAGAGGGACATGGAATTCTGCTCATCCTGAGCTCTCTGCTTCATGAACAGAATGCCAGCACTACAGTGAAGACTGACACACACAGCCATAGCTTCTCACCAGTCATAGAGGGACATGGAATTCTGCTCATCCTGAGCTCTCTGCTTCATGGAATAAATACAGTGAAGACTGACACACACAGCCAGCAGGAGCTTAGAGGAGGAGCTCTGCACACTCTGACCAGTAGGAGGCGCTGAACAGGATCAGTATATCAGGGGTCTACAGGTGTACAGTCATAGGAAACTGGGAGCGCAGCTTTATGTGTAACTGCAGGAGTGTGAGCGCAGCTTTATGTGTAACCGCAGGACTCTGAGCGTAGCTTTATATGTAACCGCAGGACTGTGAGCGCAGCTTTATATGTAACTGCAGGACTGTGAGCGCAGCTTTATATGTAACCGCAGGACTGTGAGCGTAGCTTTATATGTAACCGCAGGACTGTGAGCGCAGCTTTATATGTAACTGCAGGACTGTGAGCGCAGCTTTATGTGTAACTGCAGGACTGTGAGCGCAGCTTTATCTGTAACTGCAGGACTGTGAGCTCAGCTTTATATGTAACTGCAGGAGTCTGAGCGCAGCTTTATGTGTAACTGCAGGACTGTGAGCTCAGCTTTATATGTAACTGCAGGACTGTGAGCGCAGCTTTATGTGTAACCGCAGGACTGTGAGTGCAGCTTTATATGTAACTGCAGGACTGTGAGCGCAGCTTTATGTGTAACCGCAGGACTGTGAGTGCAGCTTTATATGTAACCGCAGGACTGTGAGCTCAGCTTTATATGTAACTGCAGGAGTGTGAGCGCAGCTTTATATGTAACCGCAGGAGTGTGAGCGCAGCTTTATATGTAACCGCAGGACTGTGAGCGCAGCTTTATGTGTAACTGCAGGACTGTGAGCGCAGCTTTATATGTAACTGCAGGACTGTGAGCGCAGCTTTATATGTAACCGCAGGACTGTGAGCGCAGCTTTATATGTAACCGCAGGACTGTGAGCGCAGCTTTATGTGTAACTGCAGGACTGTGAGCGCAGCTTTATATGTAACTGCAGGACTGTGAGCGCAGCTTTATATGTAACTGCAGGACTGTGAGCGCAGCTTTATATGTAACCGCAGGAGTGTGAGTGCAGCTTTATATGTAACTGCAGGAGTGTGAGTGCAGCTTTATATGTAACTGCAGGACTGTGAGCGCAGCTTTATATGTAACCGCAGGACTGTGAGCGCAGCTTTATATGTAACTGCAGGACTGTGAGCGCAGCTTTATATGTAACTGCAGGACTGTGAGCGCAGCTTTATATGTAACCGCAGGAGTGTGAGTGCAGCTTTATATGTAACTGCAGGAGTGTGAGCGCAGCTTTATATGTAACCGCAGGACTGTGAGTGCAGCTTTATATGTAACTGCAGGACTGTGAGCGCAGCTTTATATGTAACCGCAGGACTGTGAGCGCAGCTTTATATGTAACTGCAGGACTGTGAGCGCAGCTTTATATGTAACTGCAGGACTGTGAGCGCAGCTTTATATGTAACTGCAGGACTGTGAGCGCAGCTTTATGTGTAACTGCAGGAGTGTGAGTGCAGCTTTATGTGTAACTGCAGGACTGTGAGCGCAGCTTTATATGTAACTGCAGGACTGTGAGCGCAGCTTTATATGTAACCGCAGGACTGTGAGCGCAGCTTTATGTGTAACTGCAGGAGTGTGAGTGCAGCTTTATGTGTAACTGCAGGACTGTGAGCGCAGCTTTATATGTAACCGCAGGAGTGTGAGTGCAGCTTTATATGTAACCGCAGGACTGTGAGCGCAGCTTTATATGTAACCGCAGGACTGTGAGTGCAGCTTTATATGTAACCGCAGGACTGTGAGTGCAGCTTTATATGTAACCGCAGGACTGTGAGCGCAGCTTTATATGTAACCGCAGGACTGTGAGTGCAGCTCTAGATGTGACTGGAGTGTAAACCCTGAATACCTATTGACTAGTTTCAATGACTTGGCGGCTGGTTCAGGCCTGATTAGACCTTGTTATAAAGAGATGACTGCTGCAGCTCTGGATGTGACTGGAGTATTAGCCATGACTATTAATCTGAGTACGTTATATAACTTGTCACTACATATAATGAACGCCGTTGTGTTCTGGAGATAATGGAGCGGCTCATTAGGGTCCTGATTAGGAGGAGACCTCGTTATTTGGCCGCTACCTCCTCAGGTTCTTCATTACCCCGTCCATCTGCTCCCCCGGAGGCTGCGCCCCCAAAACTGGAAGATTATCTATCGTTGTCATCAGCTCCTCGCCAGCGGCATCACATTTACTGTATTCAGATTGTAGATGATTTCTGTCATGTCCACGACCCTGGAGCTGCGGTCAGTGATTGGAGGACCTGGAGGAGCTGTGGTCAGTGATTGGAGGACCTGGAGGAGCTGTGGTCAGTGATTGGAGGAGCTGGAGGATCTGAGGTCAGTGATTGGAGGACCTGGAGGAGCTGTGGTCAGTGATTGGAGGACCTGGAGGAGCTGTGGTCAGTGATTGGAGGACCTGGAGGAGCTGTGGTCAGTGATTGGAGGACCTGGAGGAGCTGTGGTCAGTGATTGGAGGAGCTGGAGGATCTGAGGTCAGTGATTGGAGGACCTGGAGGAGCTGTGGTCAGTGATTGGAGGACCTGGAGGAGCTGTGGTCAGTGATTGGAGGAGCTGGAGGATCTGAGGTCAGTGATTGGAGGAGCTGGAGGATCTGAGGTCAGTGATTGGAGGACCTGGAGGAGCTGTGGTCAGTGATTGGAGGACCTGGAGGAGCTGTGGTCAGTGATTGGAGGAGCTGAGGTCAGTGATTGGAGGAGCTGTGGTCAGTGATTGGAGGACCTGGAGGAGCTGTGGTCAGTGATTGGAGGACCTGGAGGAGCTGTGGTCAGTGATTGGAGGATCTGAGGTCAGTGATTGGAGGAGCTGAGGTCAGTGATTGGAGGACCTGGAGGAGCTGAGGTCAGTGATTGGAGGAGCTGAGGTCAGTGATTGGAGGATCTGAGGTCAGTGATTGGAGGAGCTGAGGTCAGTGATTGGAGGAGCTGTGGTCAGTGATTGGAGGATCTGTGGTCAGTGATTGGAGGACCTAGAGGATCTGTGGTCAGTGATTGGAGGAGCTGGAGGAGCTGCGGTCAGTGATTGGAGGAGCTGAGGTCAGTGATTGGAGGAGCTAAGGTCAGTGATTGGAGGACCTGGAGGATCTGTGGTCAGTGATTGGAGGAGCTGTGGTCAGTGATTGGAGGACCTGGAGGAGCTGTGGTCAGTGATTGGAGGAGCTGAGGTCAGTGATTGGAGGAGCTGTGGTCAGTGATTGGAGGATCTGAGGTCAGTGATTGGAGGAGCTGGAGGATCTGTGGTCAGTGATTGGAGGAGCTGTGGTCAGTGATTGGAGGACCTGGAGGAGCTGTGGTCAGTGATTGGAGGAGCTGGAGGAGCTGAGGTCAGTGATTGGAGGAGCTGAGGTCAGTGATTGGAGGAGCTGTGGTCAGTGATTGGAGGATCTGTGGTCAGTGATTGGAGGACCTAGAGGATCTGTGGTCAGTGATTGGAGGAGCTGGAGGAGCTGTGGTCAGTGATTGGAGGAGCTGAGGTCAGTGATTGGAGGAGCTGTTGTCAGTGATTGGAGGACCTGGAGGAGCTGTGGTCAGTGATTGGAGGAGCTGAGGTCAGTGATTGGAGGAGCTGGAGGATCTGTGGTCAGTGATTGGAGGACCTGGAGGAGCTGTGGTCAGTGATTGGAGGATCTGAGGTCAGTGATTGGAGGAGCTGGAGGATCTGTGGTCAGTGATTGGAGGAGCTGTGGTCAGTGATTGGAGGACCTGGAGGAGCTGTGGTCAGTGATTGGAGGAGCTGGAGGAGCTGAGGTCAGTGATTGGAGGAGCTGTGGTCAGTGATTGGAGGACCTGGAGGAGCTGTGGTCAGTGATTGGAGGAGCTGAGGTCAGTGATTGGAGGAGCTGTGGTCAGTGATTGGAGGATCTGTGGTCAGTGATTGGAGGACCTAGAGGATCTGTGGTCAGTGATTGGAGGAGCTGGAGGAGCTGTGGTCAGTGATTGGAGGAGCTGAGGTCAGTGATTGGAGGACCTAGAGGATCTGTGGTCAGTGATTGGAGGACCTGGAGGAGCTGTGGTCAGTGATTGGAGGAGCTGAGGTCAGTGATTGGAGGAGCTGTTGTCAGTGATTGGAGGACCTGGAGGAGCTGTGGTCAGTGATTGGAGGAGCTGAGGTCAGTGATTGGAGGAGCTGGAGGATCTGTGGTCAGTGATTGGAGGACCTGGAGGAGCTGTGGTCAGTGATTGCAGGAGCTGTTGTCAGTGATTGGAGGACCTGGAGGAGCTGTGGTCAGTGATTGGAGGACCTGGAGGATCTGTGGTCAGTGATTGGAGGAGCTGGAGGATCTGAGGTCAGTGATTGGAGGAGCCGAGGTCAGTGATTGGAGGAGCTGGAGGATCTGAGGTCAGTGATTGGAGGAGCTGGAGGAGCTGAGGTCAGTGATTGGAGGAGCTGGAGGATCTGTGGTCAGTGATTGGAGGAGCTGGAGGAGCTGAGGTCAGTGATTGGAGGAGCTGAGGTCAGTGATTGGAGGAGCTGGAGGATCTGTGGTCAGTGATTGGAGGAGCTGGAGGAGCTGCGGTCAGTGATTGGAGGAGCTGAGGTCAGTGATTGGAGGAGCTGTTGTCAGTGATTGGAGGACCTGGAGGAGCTGTGGTCAGTGATTGGAGGACCTGGAGGATCTGTGGTCAGTGATTGGAGGAGCTGGAAGATCTGTGGTCAGTGATTGGAGGAGCTGAGGTCAGTGATTGGAGGAGCTGGAGGATCTGTGGTCAGTGATTGGAGGAGCTGGAGGAGCTGCGGTCAGTGATTGGAGGAGCTGAGGTCAGTGATTGGAGGAGCTGTTGTCAGTGATTGGAGGACCTGGAGGAGCTGTGGTCAGTGATTGGAGGACCTGGAGGATCTGTGGTCAGTGATTGGAGGAGCTGGAGGATCTGAGGTCAGTGATTGGAGGAGCTGGAGGAGCTGAGGTCAGTGATTGGAGGAGCTGGAAGATCTGTGGTCAGTGATTGGAGGAGCTGGAGGAGCTGTGGTCAGTGATTGGAGGAGCTGGAGGATCTGTGGTCAGTGATTGGAGGACCTGGAGGAGCTGTGGTCAGTGATTGGAGGAGCTGAGGTAAGTGATTGGAGGAGCTGGAGGATCTGTGGTCAGTGATTGGAGGAGCTGGAGGATCTGAGGTCAGTGATTGGAGGAGCCGAGGTCAGTGATTGGAGGAGCTGGAGGATCTGTGGTCAGTGATTGGAGGAGCTGGAGGAGCTGAGGTCAGTGATTGGAGGAGCTGGAGGAGCTGAGGTCAGTGATTGGAGGAGCTGGAGGATCTGTGGTCAGTGATTGGAGGACCTGGAGGAGCTGTGGTCAGTGATTGGAGGAGCTGAGGTCAGTGATTGGAGGAGCTGTTGTCAGTGATTGGAGGACCTGGAGGAGCTGTGGTCAGTGATTGGAGGAGCTGGAGGATCTGTGGTCAGTGATTGGAGGACCTGGAGGATCTGTGGTCAGTGATTGGAGGAGCTGAGGTCAGTGATTGGAGGAGCTGTGGTCAGTGATTGGAGGATCTGTGGTCAGTGATTGGAGGAGCTGGAGGATCTGTGGTCAGTGATTGGAGGAGCTGGAGGAGCTGTGGTCAGTGATTGGAGGAGCTGGAGGAGCCGTGGTCAGTGATTGGAGGAGCTGGAGGAGCTGTGGTCAGTGATTGGAGGAGCTGAGGTCAGTGATTGGAGGATCTGAGGTCAGTGATTGGAGGAGCTGGAGGATCTGTGGTCAGTGATTGGAGGATCTGTGGTCAGTGATTGGAGGACCAGGAGGATCTGTGGTCAGTGATTGGAGGACCTGGAGGATCTGTGGTCAGTGATTGGAGGAGCTGGAGGATCTGTGGTCAGTGATTGGAGGAGCTGTGGTCAGTGATTGGAGGAGCTGAGGTCAGTGATTGGAGGAGCTGGAGGATCTTTGGTCAGTGATTGGAGGAGCTGGAGGATCTGTGGTCAGTGATTGGAGGAGCTGTGGTCAGTGATTGGAGGAGCTGTGGTCAGTGATTGGAGGAGCTGTGGTCAGTGATAGGAGGATCTGTGGTCAGTGATAGGAGGATCTGTGGTCAGTGATTGGAGGACCTGGAGGATCTGAGGTCAGTGATTGGAGGAGCTGGAGGATCTGAGGTCAGTGATTGGAGGAGCTGTGGTCAGTGATTGGAGGAGCTGCGGTCAGTGATTGAAGGAGCTGTGGTCAGTGATAGGAGGATCTGTGGTCAGTGATTGGAGGAGCTGAGGTCAGTGATTGGAGGAGCTGTGGTCAGTGATTGGAGGAGCTGGAGGATCTGAGGTCAGTGATTGAAGGAGCTGTGGTCAGTGATAGGAGGATCTGTGGTCAGTGATTGGAGGAGCTGAGGTCAGTGATTGGAGGAGCTGTGGTCAGTGATTGGAGGACCTGGAGGAACTGAGGTCAGTGATTGGAGGAGCTGGAGGAGCTGTGGTCAGTGATTGGAGGACCTGGAGGAGCTGAGGTCAGTGATTGGAGGACCTGGAGGAGCTGAGGTCAGTGATTGGAGGAGCGGTGGTCAGTGATTGGAGGAGCTGGTTGAGCCGTGGTCAGTGATTGGAGGAGCTGAGGTCAGTGATTGGAGGAGCTGGAGGATCTGTGGTCAGTGATTGGAGGACGTGGAGGAGCTGCGGTCAGTGATTGGAGGAGCTGGAGGAGCTGTGGTCAGTGATTGGAGGAACTGAGGTCAGTGATTGGAGGAGCTGAGGTCAGTGATTGGAGGACCTGGAGGAGCTGAGGTCAGTGATTGGAGGAGCTGAGGTCAGTGATTGGAGGACCTGGAGGAGCTGTGGTCAGTGATTGGAGGACCTGGAGGAGCTGTGGTCAGTGATTGGAGGACCTGTAGGATCTGTGGTCAGTGATTGGAGGAGCTGGAGGAGCTGTGGTCAGTGATTGGAGGACCTGTAGGATCTGTGGTCAGTGATTGGAGGAGCTGAGGTCAGTGATTGGAGGAGCTGGAAGATCTGTGGTCAGTGATTGGAGGAGCTGGAGGAGCTGAGGTCAGTGATTGGAGGAGCTGGAGGATCTGTGGTCAGTGATTGGAGGACCTGGAGGATCTGAGGTCAGTGATTGGAGGGGCTGAGGTCAGTGATTGGAGGAGCTGGAGGATCTGAGGTCAGTGATTGGAGGAGCTGTGGTCAGTGATTGGAGGAGCTGAGGTCAATGATTGCAGGAGCTGGAGGATCTGTGGTCAGTGATTGGAGGAGCTGGAGGAGCTGTGGTCAGTGATTGGAGGACCTGGAGGAGCTGCGGTCAGTGATTGGAGGAGCCGAGGTCAGTGATTGGAGGAGCTGGAGGATCTGTGGTCAGTTATTGGAGGAGCTGGAGGATCTGTGGTCAGTGATTGGAGGAGCTGGAGGAGCTGCGGTCAGTGATTGGAGGAGCTGAGGTCAGTGATTGGAGGATATGGAGGAGCTGAGGTCAGTGATTGGAGGACCTGGAGGAGCTGTGGTCAGTGTTTGGAGGAGCTGTGGTCAGTGATTGGAGGAGCTGAGGTCAGTGATTGGAGGATATGGAGGAGCTGAGGTCAGTGATTGGAGGACCTGGAGGAGCTGAGGTCAGTGATTGGAGGAGCTGAGGTCAGTGATTGGAGGAGCTGAGGTCAGTGATTGGAGGACCTGGAGGAGCTGTGGTCAGTGATTTGAGGACCTGGAGGAGTTGTGGTCAGTGATTGGAGGAGCTGCGGTCAGTGATTGGAGGACCTGGAGGAGCTGAGGTCAGTGATTGGAGGAGCTGGAGGAGCCGTGGTCAGTGATTGGAGGAGCTGGAGGAGCTGCGGTCAGTGATTGGAGGAGCTGGAGGAGCTGTGGTCAGTGATTGGAGGAGCTGAGGTCAGTGATTGGAGGAGCTGTGGTCAGTGATTGGAGGAGCTGGAGGAGCTGTGGTCAGTGATTGGAGGAGCTGTGGTCAGTGATTGGAGGAGCTGGAGGAGCTGTGGTCAGTGATTGGAGGAGCTGTGGTCAGTGATTGGAGGAGCTGTGGTCAGTGATTGGAGGAGCTGTGGTCAGTGATTGGAGGAGATGTGGTCAGTGATTGGAGGAGCTGGAGGAGCTGTGGTCAGTGATTGGAGGAGCTGTGGTCAGTGATTGGAGGAGCTAAGGTCAGTGATTGGAGGACCTGGAGGAGCTGTGGTCAGTGATTGGAGGAGCTGTGGTCAGTGATTGGAGGAGCTGCGGTCAGTGATTGGAGGACCTGGCGGAGCTGAGGTCAGTGATTGGAGGAGCCGTGGTCAGTGATTGGAGGAGCTGGAGGATCTGTGGTCAGTGATTGGAGGAGCTGCGGTCAGTGATTGGAGGAGCTGGAGGATCTGTGGTCAGTGATTGGAGGAGCTGGAGGAGCTGTGGTCAGTGATTGGAGGAGCTGAGGTCAGTGATTGGAGGACCTGGAGGAACTGTGGTCAGTGATTGGAGGAGCTGAGGTCAGTGATTGGAGGAGCTGGAGGATCTGTGGTCAGTGATTGGAGGAGCTGAGGTCAGTGATTGGAGGAGCTGCGGTCAGTGATTGGAGGACCTGGAGGAGCTGTGGTCAGTGATTGGAGGCGCTGGAGGATCTGTGGTCAGTGATTGGAGGAGCTGGAGGAGCTGAGGTCAGTGATTGGAGGAGCTGGAGGATCTGTGGTCAGTGATTGGAGGAGCTGTGGTCAGTGATTGGAGGAGCTGAGGTCAGTGATTGGAGGAGCTGGAGGATTTGTGGTCAGTGATTGGAGGAGCTGGAGTAGCTGTGGTCAGTGATTGGAGGAGCTGAGGTCAGTGATTGGAGGAGCTGTGGTCAGTGATAGGAGGACCTGGAGGATCTGTGGTCAGTGATTGGAGGAGCTGGAGGATCTGAGGTCAGTGATTGGAGGAGCCGAGGTCAGTGATTGGAGGATCTGGAGGATCTGTGGTCAGTGATTGGAGGAGCTGGAGGAGCTGAGGTCAGTGATTGGAGGAGCTGGAGGAGCTGAGGTCAGTGATTGGAGGACCTGGAGGATCTGAGGTCAGTGATTGGAGGAGCTGAGGTCAGTGATTGGAGGATCTGTGGTCAGTGATTGGAGGAGCTGAGGTCAGTGATTGGAGGATCTGTGGTCAGTGATTGGAGGAGCTGGAGGATCTGTGGTCAGTGATTGGAGGAGCTGGAGGATCTGTGGTCAGTGATTGGAGGAGCTGTGGTCAGTGATTGGAGGATCTGTGGTCAGTGATTGGAGGAGTTGAGGTCAGTGATTGCAGGAGCTGTGGTCAGTGATTGGAGGAGCTGGAGGATCTGAGGTCAGTGATTGGAGGAGCTGTGGTCAGTGATTGGAGGAGCTGAGGTCAGTGATTGGAGGACCTGGAGGAGCTGAGGTCAGTGATTGGAGGAGCTGGAGGAGCCGTGGTCAGTGATTGGAGGAGCTGGAGGATCTGTGGTCAGTGATTGGAGGAGCTGGAGGAGCTGTGGTCAGTGATTGTAGGAGCTGTGGTCAGTGATAGGAGGAGCTGGAGGAACTGTGGTCAGTGATTGGAGGAGCTGAGGTCAGTGATTGGAGGAGCTGGAGGATCTGTGGTCAGTGATTGGAGGAGCTGAGGTCAGTGATTGGAGGAGCTGCGGTCAGTGATTGGAGGATCTGGAGGATCTGTTGTCAGTGATTGGAGGATCTGAGGTCAGTGATTGGAGGAGCTGAGGTCAGTGATTGGAGGAGCTGTGGTCAGTGATTGGAGGACCTGGAGGATCTGTGGTCAGTGATTGGAGGATCTGAGTTCAGTGATTGGAGGAGCTGAGGTCAGTGATTGGAGGAGCTGTGGTCAGTGATTGGAGGACCTGGAGGATCTGTGGTCAGTGATTGGAGGAGCTGAGGTCAGTGATTGGAGGAGCTGGAGGTGCTGCGGTCAGTGATTGGAGGAGCTGGAGGATCTGTGGTCAGTGATTGGAGGAGCTGAGGTCAGTGATTGGAGGAGTTGGAGGAGCTGGAGGAGCTGGAGGATCTGAGGTCAGTGATTGGAGGAGCTGAGGTCAGTGATTGGAGGAGCTGGAGGATCTTTGGTCAGTGATTGGAGGAGCTGGAGGAGCTGAGGTCAGTGATTGGAGGAGCTGGAGGATCTGAGGTCAGTGATTGGAGGAGCTGGAGGATCTGAGGTCAGTGATTGGAGGACCTGGAGGATCTGAGGTCAGTGATTGGAGGAGCTGGAGGATCTGAGGTCAGTGATTGGAGGAGCCGAGGTCAGTGATTGGAGGAGCTGGAGGATCTGTGGTCAGTGATTGGAGGAGCTGGAGGATCTGTGGTCAGTGATTGGAGGACCTGGAGGATCTGAGGTCAGTGATTGGAGGACCTGGAGGATCTGAGGTCAGTGATTGGAGGAGCTGAGGTCAGTGATTGGAGGATCTGTGGTCAGTGATTGGAGGAGCTGAGGTTAGTGATTGGAGGATCTGTGGTCAGTGATTGGAGGATCTGTGGTCAGTGATTGGAGGAGCTGTGGTCAGTGATTGGAGGAGCTGAGGTCAGTGATTGGAGGATCTGAGGTCATTGATTGGAGGAGCTGGAGGATCTGTGGTCAGTGATTGGAGGAGCTGAGGTCAGTGATTGGAGGAGCTGGAGGAGCTGAGGTCAGTGATTGGAGGATCTGAGGTCAGTGATTGGAGGAGCTGGAGGATCTGTGGTCAGTGATTGGAGGAGCTGAGGTCAGTGATTGGAGGAGCTGGAGGAGCTGAGGTCAGTGATTGGAGGATCTGGAGGATCTGTGGTCAGTGATTGGAGGAGCTGTGGTCAGTGATTGGAGGAGCTGAGGTCAGTGATTGGAGGAGCTGAGGTCAGTGATTGGAGGAGCTGGAGGAGCCGTGGTCAGTGATTGGAGGAGCTGGAGGATCTGTGGTCAGTGATTGGAGGAGCTGGAGGATCTGTGGTCAGTGATTGGAGGAGCTGGAGGAGCTGCGGTCAGTGATTGGAGGAGCTGAGGTCAGTGTTTTTGGAGGAGCTGAGGTCAGTGTTTTTGGAGGAGCTGTGGTCAGTGATTGGAGGAGCTGTGGTCAGTGATTGGAGGAGCTGAGGTCAGTGATTGGAGGAGCTGGAGGATCTGTGGTCAGTGATTGGAGGAGCTGAGGTCAGTGATTGGAGGAGCTGGAGGATCTGTGGTCAGTGATTGGAGGAGCTGGAGGATCTGTGGTCAGTGATTGGAGGAGCTGAGGTCAGTGATTTGAGGACCTGGAGGATCTGTGGTCAGTGATTGGAGGAGCTGGAGGATCTGTGGTCAGTGATTGGAGGAGCTGAGGTCAGTGATTGGAGGAGCTGAGGTCAGTGATTGGAGGAGCTGGAGGAGCCGTGGTCAGTGATTGGAGGAGCTGGAGGATCTGTGGTCAGTGATTGGAGGAGCTGGAGGATCTGTGGTCAGTGATTGGAGGAGCTGGAGGAGCTGCGGTCAGTGATTGGAGGAGCTGAGGTCAGTGTTTTTGGAGGAGCTGAGGTCAGTGTTTTTGGAGGAGCTGTGGTCAGTGATTGGAGGAGCTGTGGTCAGTGATTGGAGGAGCTGAGGTCAGTGATTGGAGGAGCTGGAGGATCTGTGGTCAGTGATTGGAGGAGCTGAGGTCAGTGATTGGAGGAGCTGGAGGATCTGTGGTCAGTGATTGGAGGAGCTGGAGGATCTGTGGTCAGTGATTGGAGGAGCTGCGGTCAGTGATTGGAGGACCTGGAGGAGCTGAGGTCAGTGATTGGCGGAGCTGGAGGTTCTGTGGTCAGTGATTGGAGGAGCTGGAGGAGCTGTGGTCAGTGATTGGAGGAGCTGAGGTCAGTGATTGGAGGACCTGGAGGAACTGTGGTCAGTGATTGGAGGAGCTGTGGTCAGTGATTGGAGGAGCTGAGGTCAGTGATTGGAGGAGCTGGAGGAGCTGCGGTCAGTGATTGGAGGACCTGGAGGAGCTGAGTTCAGTGATTGGAGGAGCTGGAGGAGCCGTGGTCAGTGATTGGAGGATCTGTGGTCAGTGATTGGAGGAGCTGGAGGATCTGTGGTCAGTGATTGGAGGAGCTGTGGTCAGTGATTGGAGGAGCTGAGGTCAGTGATTGGAGGATCTGTGGTCAGGGATTGGAGGAGCTGGAGGATCTGTGGTCAGTGATTGGAGGAGCTGAGGTCAGTGATTGGAGGAGCTGGAGGATCTGTGGTCAGTGATTGGAGGAGCTGAGGTCAGTGATTGGAGGAGCTGTGGTCAGTGATTGGAGGAGCTGTGGTCAGTGATTGGAGGATCTGTGGTCAGTGATTGGAGGAGCTGGAGGATCTGTGGTCAGTGATTGGAGGAGCTGAGGTCAGTGATTGGAGGAGCTGGAGGATCTGAGGTCAGTGATTGGAGGAGCTGGAGGATCTGTGGTCAGTGATTGGAGGACCTGGAGGATCTGAGGTCAGTGATTGGAGGAGCTGAGGTCAGTGATTGGAGGAGCTGGAGGATCTGAGGTCAGTGATTGGAGGAGCTGGAGGATCTGAGGTCAGTGATTGGAGGAGCTGGAGGATCTGTGGTCAGTGATTGGAGGAGCTGGAGGAGCTGAGGTCAGTGATTGGAGGAGCTGGAGGATCTTTGGTCAGTGATTGGAGGACCTGGAGGATCTGAGGTCAGTGATTGGAGGAGCTGAGGTCAGTGATTGGAGGATCTGTGGTCAGTGATTGGAGGAGCTGCGGTCAGTGATTGGAGGAGCTGAGGTCAGTGATTGGAGGATCTGAGGTCAGTGATTGGAGGAGCTGGAGGATCTGAGGTCAGTGATTGGAGGATCTGTGGTCAGTGATTGGAGGATCTGTGGTCAGTGATTGGAGGAGCTGAGGTCAGTGATTGGAGGATCTGAGGTCAGTGATTGAAGGAGCTGGAGGATCTGAGGTCAGTGATTGGAGGATCTGGAGGATCTGAGGTCAGTGATTGGAGGATCTGAGGTCAGTGATTGGAGGATCTGTGGTCAGTGATTGGAGGAGCTGGAGGATCTGAGGTCAGTGATTGGAGGATCTGTGGTCAGTGATTGGAGGAGCTGGAGGATCTGTGGTCAGTGATTGGAGGAGCTGCGGTCAGTGATTGGAGGAGCTGGAGGAGCTGAGGTCAGTGATTGGAGGAGCTGAGGTCAGTGATTGGAGGAGCTGGAGGATCTGTGGTCAGTGATTGGAGGAGCTGGAGGATCTGAGGTCAGTGATTGGAGGATCTGAGGTCAGTGATTGGAGGACCTGGAGGAGCTGTGGTCAGTGATTGGAGGAGCTGAGGTCAGTGATTGGAGGAGCTGGAGGATCTGTGGTCAGTGATTGGAGGAGCTGGAGGATCTGAGGTCAGTGATTGGAGGATCTGAGGTCAGTGATTGGAGGAGCTGTGGTCAATGATTGGAGGAGCTGCGGTCAGTGATTGGAGGACCTGGAGGATCTTTGAAGGACCTCAGGGGCTGGTCATATTCTGGATTTGCACAGGAGCAATAAATAAATCATGAACATTATCCAGACGTGAATGTCACAGGGCCGGGGAGCAAAGATGGATCTAAGGGTAGAGTATAATGGACATAAGGTGTGTAGTGCTGAAGGGGTTAATGGGCAGGGTAATGGGGGGAAGGTAATGGCAGGTAGGGCTCTGTTCACATCAGGCTCTTCAGGTACAGAGGAGGTGCCTGCCCCGGGTCTCTTCTGATATAAGCCACAGACTGACATATAAAACATGAGCTCAGCGAGGACCCCGGGGCCGAACATGTTGTAGTATCTGCTCTAACCATAAAGTCCTTCCACCCACCATCACCCCCTCAGACATCCCCCCCCTCAGACATCCCCCTCCTCAGACGCCCCCTCAGACCTCTCCTCAGATGCCCAATCACAGGCCTCAGTGGTGACCCCAGGAGCCGTATCTCAGAATAGAGCGCTGGACGCCATCTCTATCTATCAGAGGTAACAGAAGGTTTATAACTGGAGCTGCACCTTCATGTTCCCGCGGTCGGGGCCGTGCCGTGACTTTTCTATGGTCAGGACGTCATCTGATTAGTTTTTTCCCCGTTTTTTGTCCTTCTAACAATCCGTTTTTTGTCTTTCCTGCGGTGACTTTCTGTCTGCTCTTTGCTCTTTATTTTTTATCACATTTAATAACTTTTTTTACGTCTTTCTGAGAAGAAATTTTGCCTTTGTCTTAAATATCCTGAAGAGATCACAGACTTCTAGTATTTTCTGGTTTTTTTACTAGTTTTTCGTGGTTTCCTCCCAAGTCCCGGGACTTTCTGATATTCTGGAGTTGTTGGGGCTCAGATTTGCGGGGGGAGCTGACGATTTATTGACGACACTTTTTGGTCTCTTGTGATCTTTTTTTTTTTTTCAGATACAAATGTAATTGTAGGAAGTTTCTTTTTAGATATTTTTTACACTGTTCTCTATGTTGCTCCAGTCACTGCGGACCCAGAAATATCCAATATGGCGGTAAAGTTTTTATTATTTATTAATATGTTTTTTTTTAATCATTTTACTTTGGTTTTTTCTCTATATGTTAAACTTTATTTTATTTTTGGACTTTATTTATTTTTAGTCCCCCTGTATAATACATTGCAATATTCTGTGTCACAATCTGATCCTTGTAGGACAAGCATGGCATATCACACTGCCATATACTGACCTGCATATACTCAGAGAAGACATAGCGCCCTATAGTGCTCTACTACTGCAGTGGTATAGGAGGCTACAGAGAGAGGAGAGTCCAGGAGGCGGAGCTGTGCAGCACATGGACCCCGCCTCCTACAGTGATGAGCCCCTGCACAGAAGAGGAGGAGGAGGAGGAGAGCCCAGGAGCCATATTCAGACCCAGTAATAACCAATGTGCATAGAGAGTGGCATAACTAGGAATGGCGGGGCCCTGTGGTGAACTTTTCACATGGGTTATTATGTCCCATAGTGGCCCCTGCACACGGTATTATGTCCCATAGTGGCCCCTGCACACGGTATTATCCCCCATAGTGGCCCCTGCACACGGTATTATGTCCCATAGTGGCCCCTACACACAGTATTATGCCCCATAGTGGCCCCTGCACACGGTATTATGTCCCATAGTGGCCCCTGCACACGGTATTATGGCCCATAGTGGCCCCTGCACACGGTATTATACCCCATAGTGGCCCCTGCACACAGTATTATGTCCCATAGTGGCCCCTGCACACAGTATTATGTACTGTAATATATAATACTGTAATACGTTTGCTGCTTGGGGAAGAAGGGGTTACAGCACTGAATGTGGCACTGTAACCCCTTCTTCCCCAGGCAGCAGAAAGAGCAGCAGGCATCTGCCAGTACAGTATTGTGTGCTGACAGCCTGCCTTGCACACATGAGTTAAATTGACCAGTCTGCAGAAGACTTCAGCGCTGCGCTGCTCACTGCATAAGTTGAATCCCCCGACACTATCTTCTTCCTGCAGTGTCTCTGCCCCTTTCCCATTGTCAGGATGCATGCTGAGGCTCTCCCCTGGAACCTGACGACTTAGGTGGCCACAGGCCTCAAAAAGTAACATTTATTTTTTATTTATTTTTTTTTTGCGTAATAACTAGTCAGAGAGCTCGGGGCCCCCTAAGGTGTCAGGCCCTGTGGCAGTTTCTAACACTGCTACCGTGATAGTTATGCCTCTGGATGGATGGATAGATAGATAGATTAGATAGATATTGGGGTCCCCTATCACATGCTGCGCCCCCTGGTGTTCTGGAGCTTTGTGTCTGTAGTGAGATCTCGTCTGTTAATGTGACCGGTGACAATTCAGCGGCCGCAGGGATTGTTCTCTGTATCTCCGCAGTGTCAGGCGGCTCCAATCACATTCTAGATACATTCCAGATTATCAGATATTACAAGCTATTGATTGGTCTATCAGGCCGGTAAAGGGTGTTGTCGCTGACCTGTTTATCAGTATTACCTGTGCCCCCCCCCCCCCCTCCCCGTCCTGGAGAAGTGATTGGCCATATTTATGGTCAGGGTAACATTGTATAACATCATGTGTCAGTAACATTTTATGTGCGACACAATCCAGATGACTTTTGCTGACTTGAGGTTATTTTACGATCCCACAGTGACGTTTTGTTACTGACCGTGACCCCAGAGGTCGGACATGAAGGATTTCTGAGGATTCATCACAAACGTCACTTCTGTACCAACAAAACTAATCTCTGATCACTGAAGTGATTGTGCGACCCAGAAGAGACTTTCTATCCCCCGATACCCCAGGACACCCCATCATGTTTGGAGGGGCTGAGCGTGCATGTCCTCAGCTCATCGGGAGGGTCTCCAGGTCTCTGACCCATCATCTGTATCTTACTGTGTCCGGGAACCTGAAGTGTCTCCACCGATCACCTCGGCAGGTCCATCACCCCCCTCATCCTCTGCACATAACTCTGATAAGCCGGATTCAATCTTCCTGACTATGACCCTGTAAATAACCTGTAGATATGGCTGCCGCCTCGCTGACAGCAGCTGCCTGCCCGCCACTGATAGCTTCAGCAGGTGTTTGCTCAGCAGGTGCCGGTCCCATCCTGGTTTCCACTTTCGCTCTGATTTGGAGATCTAGATATTCTTCACCATCAGATGTGATCAGGAGAAGGTGACGATCCCCAATGGAACTGGAGAGATGGCTGTGACGTCTTTAGTGACCCATAGTGACCCCCGTACACACCCGTGATGTCATCAGTGACCCAGAGTGAGACCCATGCACACTCAGCCCTCTGTACCTGCAGCTGGTGCAGAGCAAGGAAAATAAGGTCCCTGTTTAGCCAGATGGAAAAATAGACAATAGGAAGGACAGGATATTTTTTTTGTCCACAGCTGGACTGCTCTTACTGTAGAGAACCCTCCCGGTATTACTGAGAGTCCGGCATTACCTCTATATATAGTCCTCTCATTATATAGTATATCCTGTGCCCTTACTGTAGAGAACCCTCCCGGTATTACTGAGAGTCTGGCATTACCTACATATATATAGTCCTCTCATTATATAGTATATCCTGTGCCCTTACTGTAGAGAACCCTCCTATATTACTGATTGTCCGGCATTACCTCCATATATATAGTCCTCTCATTATATAGTATATCCTGTGCCCTTACTGTAGAGAACCCTCCTATATTACTGAGAGTCTGGCATTACCTCCATATATAGTCCTCTCATTATATAGTATATCCTGTGCTCTTACTGTAGAGAACCCTCCTATATTACTGATTGTCCGGCATTACCTACATATATATAGTCCTCTCATTATATAGTATATCCTGTGCTCTTACTGTAGAGAACCCTCCTATATTACTGAGAGTCCGGCATTACCTCCATATATAGTCCTCTCATTATATAGTATATCCTGTGCCCTTACTGTAGAGAACCCTCCTATATTACTGAGAGTCTGGCATTACCTCTATATATAGTCCTCTCATTATATAGTATATCCTGTGCTCTTACTGTAGAGAACCCTCCTATATTACTGAGAGTCCGGCATTACCTACATATATAGTCCTCTCATTATATAGTATATCCTGTGCTCTTACTGTAGAGAACCCTCCTATATTACTGAGAGTCTGGCATTACCTACATATATAGTCCTCTCATTATATAGTATATCCTGTGCTCTTACTGTAGAGAACCCTCCTATATTACTGAGAGTCTGGCATTACCTACATATATAGTCCTCTCATTATATAGTATATCCTGTGCCCTTACTGTAGAGAACCCTCCTATATTACTGAGAGTCCGGCATTACCTACATATATAGTCATCTCATTATATAGTATATCCTGTGCTCTTACTGTAGAGAACCCTCCTATATTACTGAGAGTCCGGCATTACCTACATATATATAGTCCTCTCATTATATAGTATATCCTGTGCTCTTACTGTAGAGAACCCTCCTATATTACTGAGAGTCCGGCATTACCTCTATATATAGTCCTCTCATTATATAGTATATCCTGTGCCCTTACTGTAGAGAACCCTCCTATATTACTGAGAGTCTGGCATTACCTACATATATAGTCCTCTCATTATATAGTATATCCTGTGCCCTTACTGTAGAGAACCCTCCTATATTACTGAGAGTCTGGCATTACCTCCATATATAGTCCTCTCATTATATAGTATATCCTGTGCTCTTACTGTAGAGAACCCTCCTATATTACTGAGAGTCCGGCATTACCTCCATATATATAGTCCTCTCATTATATAGTATATCCTGTGCTCTTACTGTAGAGAACCCTCCCGGTATTACTGAGAGTCCGGCATTACCTCCATATATATAGTCCTCTCATTATATAGTATATCCTGTGCTCTTACTGTAGAGAACCCTCCCGGTATTACTGAGAGTCCGGCATTACCTCCATATATATAGTCCTCTCATTATATAGTATATCCTGTGCTCTTACTGTAGAGAACCCTCCTATATTACTGAGAGTCTGGCATTATCTACATATATAGTCCTCTCATTATATAGTATATCCTGTGCTCTTACTGTAGAGAACCCTCCTATATTACTGAGAGTCTGGCATTACCTCCATATATAGTCCTCTCATTATATAGTATATCCTGTGCTCTTACTGTAGAGAACCCTCCTATATTACTGATTGTCCGGCATTACCTACATATATATAGTCCTCTCATTATATAGTATATCCTGTGCCCTTACTGTAGAGAACCCTCCTATATTACTGAGAGTCTGGCATTACCTCCATATATATAGTCCTCTCATTATATAGTATATCCTGTGCTCTTACTGTAGAGAACCCTCCTATATTACTGAGAGTCCGGCATTACCTCCATATATAGTCCTCTCATTATATAGTATATCCTGTGCCCTTACTGTAGAGAACCCTCCTATATTACTGAGAGTCTGGCATTACCTCTATATATAGTCCTCTCATTATATAGTATATCCTGTGCTCTTACTGTAGAGAACCCTCCTATATTACTGAGAGTCCGGCATTACCTACATATATAGTCCTCTCATTATATAGTATATCCTGTGCTCTTACTGTAGAGAACCCTCCTATATTACTGAGAGTCTGGCATTACCTACATATATAGTCCTCTCATTATATAGTATATCCTGTGCTCTTACTGTAGAGAACCCTCCTATATTACTGAGAGTCTGGCATTACCTACATATATAGTCCTCTCATTATATAGTATATCCTGTGCCCTTACTGTAGAGAACCCTCCTATATTACTGAGAGTCCGGCATTACCTACATATATAGTCATCTCATTATATAGTATATCCTGTGCTCTTACTGTAGAGAACCCTCCTATATTACTGAGAGTCCGGCATTACCTACATATATATAGTCCTCTCATTATATAGTATATCCTGTGCTCTTACTGTAGAGAACCCTCCTATATTACTGAGAGTCCGGCATTACCTCTATATATAGTCCTCTCATTATATAGTATATCCTGTGCCCTTACTGTAGAGAACCCTCCTATATTACTGAGAGTCTGGCATTACCTACATATATAGTCCTCTCATTATATAGTATATCCTGTGCCCTTACTGTAGAGAACCCTCCTATATTACTGAGAGTCTGGCATTACCTCCATATATAGTCCTCTCATTATATAGTATATCCTGTGCTCTTACTGTAGAGAACCCTCCCGGTATTACTGAGAGTCCGGCATTACCTCCATATATATAGTCCTCTCATTATATAGTATATCCTGTGCTCTTACTGTAGAGAACCCTCCTATATTACTGAGAGTCTGGCATTATCTACATATATAGTCCTCTCATTATATAGTATATCCTGTGCTCTTACTGTAGAGAACCCTCCTATATTACTGAGAGTCTGGCATTACCTCCATATATAGTCCTCTCATTATATAGTATATCCTGTGCTCTTACTGTAGAGAACCCTCCTATATTACTGATTGTCCGGCATTACCTACATATATATAGTCCTCTCATTATATAGTATATCCTGTGCCCTTACTGTAGAGAACCCTCCTATACTACTGAGAGTCCGGCATTACCTCCATATATAGTCCTCTCATTATATAGTATATCCTGTGCTCTTACTGTAGAGAACCCTCCCGGTATTACTGAGAGTCCGGCATTACCTCCATATATATATAGTCCTCTCATTATATAGTATATCCTGTGCTCTTACTGTAGAGAACCCTCCTATATTACTGAGAGTCCGGCATTACCTCCATATATATAGTCCTCTCATTATATAGTATATCCTGTGCCCTTACTGTAGAGAACCCTCCTATATTACTGAGAGTCTGGCATTACCTACATATATAGTCCTCTCATTATATAGTATATCCTGTGCTCTTACTGTAGAGAACCCTGCTATATTACTGAGAGTCCGGCATTACCTACATATATAGTCCTCTCATTATATAGTATATCCTGTGCTCTTACTGTAGAGAACCCTCCCGGTATTACTGAGAGTCCGGCATTACCTCCATATATATAGTCCTCTCATTATATAGTATATCCTGTGCTCTTACTGTAGAGAACCCTCCTATATTACTGAGAGTCTGGCATTACCTACATATATAGTCCTCTCATTATATAGTATATCCTGTGCTCTTACTGTAGAGAACCCTCCTATATTACTGAGAGTCTGGCATTACCTACATATATAGTCCTCTCATTATATAGTATATCCTGTGCCCTTACTGTAGAGAACCCTCCTATATTACTGAGAGTCCGGCATTACCTACATATATAGTCATCTCATTATATAGTATATCCTGTGCTCTTACTGTAGAGAACCCTCCTATATTACTGAGAGTCCGGCATTACCTACATATATATAGTCCTCTCATTATATAGTATATCCTGTGCTCTTACTGTAGAGAACCCTCCTATATTACTGAGAGTCCGGCATTACCTCTATATATAGTCCTCTCATTATATAGTATATCCTGTGCCCTTACTGTAGAGAACCCTCCTATATTACTGAGAGTCTGGCATTACCTGCATATATAGTCCTCTCATTATATAGTATATCCTGTGCCCTTACTGTAGAGAACCCTCCTATATTACTGAGAGTCTGGCATTACCTCCATATATAGTCCTCTCATTATATAGTATATCCTGTGCTCTTACTGTAGAGAACCCTCCCGGTATTACTGAGAGTCCGGCATTACCTCCATATATATAGTCCTCTCATTATATAGTATATCCTGTGCTCTTACTGTAGAGAACCAATCCCGGTATTACTGAGAGTCCGGCATTACCTCCATATATATAGTCCTCTCATTATATAGTATATCCTGTGCTCTTACTGTAGAGAACCCTCCTATATTACTGAGAGTCCGGCATTATCTACATATATAGTCCTCTCATTATATAGTATATCCTGTGCTCTTACTGTAGAGAACCCTCCTATATTACTGAGAGTCCGGCATTACCTCCATATATAGTCCTCTCATTATATAGTATATCCTGTGCTCTTACTGTAGAGAACCCTCCTATATTACTGAGAGTCTGGCATTACCTCCATATATAGTCCTCTCATTATATAGTATATCCTGTGCTCTTACTGTAGAGAACCCTCCTATATTGCTGATTGTCCGGCATTACCTACATATATATAGTCCTCTCATTATATAGTATATCCTGTGCCCTTACTGTAGAGAACCCTCCTATATTACTGAGAGTCTGGCATTACCTCCATATATATAGTCCTCTCATTATATAGTATATCCTGTGCTCTTACTGTAGAGAACCCTCCCGGTATTACTGAGAGTCCGGCATTACCTCCATATATATATAGTCCTCTCATTATATAGTATATCCTGTGCTCTTACTGTAGAGAACCCTCCTATATTACTGAGAGTCCGGCATTACCTCCATATATATAGTCCTCTCATTATATAGTATATCCTGTGCCCTTACTGTAGAGAACCCTCCTATATTACTGAGAGTCTGGCATTACCTACATATATAGTCCTCTCATTATATAGTATATCCTGTGCTCTTACTGTAGAGAACCCTGCTATATTACTGAGAGTCCGGCATTACCTACATATATAGTCCTCTCATTATATAGTATATCCTGTGCTCTTACTGTAGAGAACCCTCCCGGTATTACTGAGAGTCCGGCATTACCTCCATATATATAGTCCTCTCATTATATAGTATATCCTGTGCTCTTACTGTAGAGAACCCTCCTATATTACTGAGAGTCTGGCATTACCTACATATATAGTCCTCTCATTATATAGTATATCCTGTGCTCTTACTGTAGAGAACCCTCCCGGTATTACTGAGAGTCCGGCATTACCTCCATATATATAGTCCTCTCATTATATAGTATATCCTGTGCTCTTACTGTAGAGAACCCTCCTATATTACTGAGAGTCTGGCATTACCTACATATATAGTCCTCTCATTATATAGTATATCCTGTGCCCTTACTGTAGAGAACCCTCCTATATTACTGAGAGTCCGGCATTACCTACATATATAGTCATCTCATTATATAGTATATCCTGTGCTCTTACTGTAGAGAACCCTCCTATATTACTGAGAGTCCGGCATTACCTACATATATATAGTCCTCTCATTATATAGTATATCCTGTGCTCTTACTGTAGAGAACCCTCCTATATTACTGAGAGTCCGGCATTACCTACATATATAGTCCTCTCATTATATAGTATATCCTGTGCCCTTACTGTAGAGAACCCTCCTATATTACTGAGAGTCTGGCATTACCTACATATATAGTCCTCTCATTATATAGTATATCCTGTGCCCTTACTGTAGAGAACCCTCCTATATTACTGAGAGTCTGGCATTACCTCCATATATAGTCCTCTCATTATATAGTATATCCTGTGCTCTTACTGTAGAGAACCCTCCCGGTATTACTGAGAGTCCGGCATTACCTCCATATATATAGTCCTCTCATTATATAGTATATCCTGTGCTCTTACTGTAGAGAACCCTCCCGGTATTACTGAGAGTCCGGCATTACCTCCATATATATAGTCCTCTCATTATATAGTATATCCTGTGCTCTTACTGTAGAGAACCCTCCTATATTACTGAGAGTCTGGCATTACCTACATATATAGTCCTCTCATTATATAGTATATCCTGTGCTCTTACTGTAGAGAACCCTCCTATATTACTGAGAGTCCGGCATTACCTACATATATAGTCCTCTCATTATATAGTATATCCTGTGCTCTTACTGTAGAGAACCCTCCCGGTATTACTGAGAGTCCGGCATTACCTCCATATATATAGTCCTCTCATTATATAGTATATCCTGTGCTCTTACTGTAGAGAACCCTCCCGGTATTACTGAGAGTCCGGCATTACCTCCATATATATATAGTCCTCTCATTATATAGTATATCCTGTGCTCTTACTGTAGAGAACCCTCCTATATTACTGAGAGTCTGGCATTACCTACATATATAGTCCTCTCATTATATAGTATATCCTGTGCCCTTACTGTAGAGAACCCTCCTATATTACTGAGAGTCTGGCATTACCTACATATATAGTCCTCTCATTATATAGTATATCCTGTGCTCTTACTGTAGAGAACCCTCCTATATTACTGAGAGTCCGGCATTATCTACATATATAGTCCTCTCATTATATAGTATATCCTGTGCTCTTACTGTAGAGAACCCTCCTATATTACTGAGAGTCTGGCATTACCTACATATATATATAGTCCTCTCATTATATAGTATATCCTGTGCTCTTACTGTAGAGAACCCTCCTATATTACTGAGAGTCCGGCATTACCTCCATATATATAGTCCTCTCATTATATAGTATATCCTGTGCTCTTACTGTAGAGAACCCTCCTATATTACTGAGAGTCCGGCATTACCTCCATATATAGTCCTCTCATTATATAGTATATCCTGTGCCCTTACTGTAGAGAACCCTCCTATATTACTGAGAGTCTGGCATTACCTACATATATAGTCCTCTCATTATATAGTATATCCTGTGCTCTTACTGTAGAGAACCCTCCTATATTACTGAGAGTCCGGCATTATCTACATATATAGTCCTCTCATTATATAGTATATCCTGTGCTCTTACTGTAGAGAACCCTCCTATATTACTGAGAGTCTGGCATTACCTACATATATATAGTCCTCTCATTATATAGTATATCCTGTGCTCTTACTGTAGAGAACCCTCCCGGTATTACTGAGAGTCTGGCATTACCTCCATATATATAGTCCTCTCATTATATAGTATATCCTGTGCTCTTACTGTAGAGAACCTTCCTATATTACTGAGAGTCTGGCATTACCTACATATATAGTCCTCTCATTATATAGTATATCCTGTGCTCTTACTGTAGAGAACCCTCCTATATTACTGAGAGTCCGGCATTACCTCCATATATAGTCCTCTCATTATATAGTATATCCTGTGCTCTTACTGTAGAGAACCCTCCCGGTATTACTGAGAGTCCGGCATTACCTCCATATATATAGTCCTCTCATTATATAGTATATCCTGTGCTCTTACTGTAGAGAACCCTCCTATATTACTGAGAGTCCGGCATTACCTCCATATATAGTCCTCTCATTATATAGTATATCCTGTGCTCTTACTGTAGAGAACCCTCCCGGTATTACTGAGAGTCCGGCATTACCTCCATATATATAGTCCTCTCATTATATAGTATATCCTGTGCTCTTACTGTAGAGAACCCTCCTATATTACTGAGAGTCCGGCATTATCCTGTCACCATGTATAACATCTTATCTCACTTGTCACCATTTATGCAGTTATAGTGACTGTGACCTCTTGACCAGTGCTTTTCCGGTTGCTTACGGGGATTGGTTTGATTTTGTGGTGGTGTTTTTCCTCCTGGTAAACCCCTCCTTTCCTTTGGATTCCTCCGATTCCTCCTTCCTTTAGGGTTGACCTCTCACCCCTTCTATTACTTCCCTGTTGTCTAGTGATTCGGGGTCATGTCAGACAATGTAACATGCAGTCAGTAATCCCAGTAAGTATCATTTCCAGGGAGTTAATGTGTTATGTATGTGATCCCTCCTGGGGTCCGCGTGTCACTCCCCCATTAATAGGCTGCTGTCAGTCCTCCGCTTCTTGCAGTCTATGGAGCGCAGTTAGGATTCCCTCTTAGGCATCAATTATCCAGATGGGTTAATTATGGCCGTGGGGATGTCGCCCTTTTTGTGCTGCTGAGATTCACAACAGCTAATGAGTCTGTAATTGTTCCCTGGGGATTGGATCCTCCCATATCAGACTGTGTGTGCTGGGGCGAGCAGCGTGCCCATCGCTGTGCCCCCTCCTCACATCCCAATGAAGGACCCAGGCGGCCTCTGTTAATGAGCGATCCTCATATCTCCCCTCGCAGGCTCCATTATCCCTCACTCAGGCCTTGTCACTGACAGTCACATTATATGGCACTATATTGTCAGCTGTGTATATTAGCACATGATGGGATGTGAGGGCGCTGTGACTGATGGGATGTGAGGGCGCTGTGACTGATGGGATGTGAGGGCGCTGTGACTGATGGGATGTGAGGGCGCTGTGACTGATGGGATGTGAGGGCGCTGTGACTGATGGGATGTGAGGGCGCTGTGACTGATGGGATGTGAGGGCGCTGTGACTGATGGGACCTTGTCGTCCAGCTCTGGAGAGTAACACAAAGCTCCGGAGCCAATGACATATCTGTAGGACTGTGTGGTCCAGGTCTTGCTGTCTGTGTGCTGATCTGTGGTGGTCTGAGCTCCAGAATGTGGGGTTACAGTGATCAGGATTCAGTGGACCTGCAGGTCAGGGCTCAGGCTGGACAATCCTAGGTGTTCATCTCCAATTAGCCCCCCAGTATGAAGTCCCTCTCCTGGTGCACCAGCTTAAACTGGGAGAAACTAGAGGGAGATATTAAACTGTGGGGACAACTAGAGGCAGACATGTCCCCCCTACAGTTACCCCCATGGTTTAATGTCCAGCTTTATCTGCTCCCCTTTAAACTGTCCCCAGTTTAATGCCCCCTCCATCTGACATCAATTTAGTGCCCCCTACATTTGCCCCCAGTTTAATTTCCCCCGTTCATCTGCCCCAAGTTTAATGTCCTCACTCCACTAATACTCCCCTCTCCTTGCTCCTCTGCTGCTCTGTCTGAGATCTGCCTCTCTGGACTACAGCTCCCGGGACCAGCGCCTACAGGAGCAAAGGGATGAAGTAGGGGCTACCCACTCTAGACACATACACTCACCGGCCACTTTATTAGGTCCACCATGCTAGTAACGGGTTGGACCCCCTTTTGCCTTCAAAACTGCCTCAATTCTTCGTGGCATAGATACAACAAGGTGCTGGAAGCATTCCTCAGAGATTTTGCTCCATATTGACATGATGGCATCACACAGTTGCAGTCGCAGATTTGTCGGCTGCACATCCATGATGCGAATCTCCCGTTCCACCACATCCCAAAGATGCTCCTCTATTGGATTGAGATCTGGTGACTGTGGAGGCCATTGGAGTACAGTGAACTCATTGTCATGTTCAAGAAACCAGTCTGAGATGATTCCAGCTTTATGACATGGCATTGCATTATCCTGCTGAAAGTAGCCATCAGATGTTGGGTACATTGTGCTCATAAAGGGATGGACATGGTCAGCAACAATACTCAGGTAGGCTTTGGCGTTGCAACGATGCTCAATTGGTACCAAGGGGCCCAAAGAGTGCCAAGAAAATATTCCCCACACCATGAGACCACCACCACCAGCCTGAACCGTTACCGATACAAGGCAGGATGGATCCATGCTTTCATGTTGTTGACGCCAAATTCTGACCCTACCATCCGAATGTCGCAGCAGAAATCGAGACTCATCAGACCAGGCAACGTTTTTCCAATCTTCAATTGTCCAATTTCGATGAGCTTGTGCAAATTGTAGCCTCAGTTTCCTGTTCTTAGCTGAAAGGAGTGGCACCCGGTGTGGTCTTCTGCTGCTGTAGCCCATCTGTAGCCTCAAAGTTGGACGTACTGTGCGGCGTTCAGAGATGCTCTTCTGGCTACCTTGGTTGTAACGGGTGGCTATTTGAGTCACTGTTGCCTTTCTATCAGCTGGAACCAGTCTGGCCATTCTCCTCTGACCTCTGGCATCAACAACGCATTTCCGCCCCCCACAGAACTGCCGCGCACTGGATGTTTTTTCTTTTTCGGACCATTCTCTGTAAACCCTAGAGATGGTTGTGCGTGAAAATCCCAGTAGATCAGCAGTTTCTGAAATACTCAGACCAGCCCTTCTGGCACCAACAACCATGCCACGTTCAAAGGCACTCAAATCACCTTTCTTCCCCCCCATACTGATGCTCGGTTTGAACTGCAGGAGATTGTCTTGACCATGTCTACATGCCGAAATGCACTGAGTTGCCGCCATGTGATTGGCTGATTAGAAATTAAGTGTTAACGAGCAGTTGGACAGGTGTACCTAATAAAGTGTACATAATAAACCATGTGTGACCCCTGTAGTTGCACTGCGTTACCCCTGTAGTTGCACTGCGTTACCCCTGTAGTTGCACTGCGTTACCCCTGTAGTTGCACTGCGTTACCCCTGTAGTTGCACTTCTGGCCCTGCTACTAATTCTTATGGATGTAGCAGAACATTACTGACACTAGAGTACAGGTCAAGGTTAACCCTTAAGTCCTAACATGGTGTCTTAGCACTGTATACTATTATCTGTACACAGTCTGGGTGTATTATTACATGAGCACTGTATACTATATTATCTGTACACAGTCTGGGTGTATTATTACATGAGCACTGTATACTATATTATCTGTACACAGTCTGGGTGTATTATTACATGAGCACTGTATACTATATTATCTGTGCACAGCCTGGGTGTATTATTACATGAGCACTGTATACTATATTATCTGTGCACAGTCTGGGTGTATTATTACATGAGCACTGTATACTATATTATTTGTACACAGTCTGGGTGTAATATTACATGAGCACTGTATACTATATTATCTGTGCACAGCCTGGGTGTATTATTACATGAGCACTGTATACTATATTATCTGCGCACAGCCTGGGTGTATTATTACATGAGCACTGTATACTATATTATCTGTACACAGTCTGGGTGTATTATTACATGAGCACTGTATACTATATTATCTGTGCACAGTCTGGGTGTATTATTACATCAGTACTGTATACTATATTATCTGTACACAGTCTGGGTGTATTATTACATGAGCACTGTATACTATATTATCTGTACACAGTCTGGGTGTATTATTACATGAGCACTGTATACTATATTATCTGTACACAGTCTGGGTGTATTATTACATGAGCACTGTATACTATATTATCTGTGCACAGTCTGGGTGTATTATTACATCAGTACTGTATACTATATTATCTGTGCACAGCCTGGGTGTATTATTACATGAGCACTGTATACTATATTATCTGCGCACAGCCTGGGTGTATTATTACATGAGCACTGTATACTATATTATCTGTGCACAGTCTGGGTGTATTATTACATGAGCACTGTATACTATATTATCTGTGCACAGTCTGGGTGTATTATTACATGAGCAGTGTATACTATATTATCTGTGCACAGTCTTGGTGTATTATTACATCAGTACTGTATACTATATTATCTGTGCACAGTCTGGGTGTACCATTACATGAGCACTGTATACTATTATCTGTACACAGTCTGGGTGTATTATTACATGAGTACTGTATACTATATAATCTGTGTACAGTCTGGGTGTATTATTACATGAGCACTGTATACTATATTATCTGTGCACAGTCTGGGTGTATTATTACATCAGTACTGTATACTATATTATCTGTGCACAGTCTGGGTGTACCATTACATGAGTACTGTATACTATATTATCTGTGCACAGCCTGGGTGTATTATTACATGAGCACTGTATACTATTATCTGTACACAGTCTGGGTGTATTATTACATGAGCAGTGTATACTATATTATCTGTACACAGTCTGGGTGTATTATTACATGAGCACTGTATACTATATTATCTGTGCACAGTCTGGGTGTATTATTACATGAGCACTGTATACTATATTATCTGTGTAAAGTCTGGGTGTATTATTACATGAGCACTGTATACTATATTATCTGTGTACAGTCTGGGTGTATTATTACATGAGCACTGTATACTATATTATCTGTGCACAGTCTGGGTGTATTATTACATGAGCACTGTATACTATATTATCTGTGCACAGTCTGGGTGTATTATTACATGAACACTGTATACTATATTATCTGTGCACAGCCTGGGTGTATTATTACATGAGCACTGTATACTATTATCTGTACACAGTCTGGGTGTATTATTACATGAGCAGTGTATACTATATTATCTGTGCACAGCCTGGGTGTATTATTACATGAGCAGTGTATACTATTATCTGTACACAGTCTGGGTGTATTATTACATGAGCAGTGTATACTATATTATCTGTGTACAGCCTGGGTGTATTATTACATGAGCACTGTATACTATATCATCTGTGCACAGTCTGGGTGTATTATTACATGAGCAGTGTATACTATATTATCTGTGCACAGGCTGGGTGTATTATTACATGAGCACTGTATACCATTATCTGTACACAGTCTGGGTGTATTATTACATGAGCAGTGTATACTATATTATCTGTGCACAGTATGGGTGTATTATTACATGAGCACTGTATACTATTATCTGTGCACAGCCTGGGTGTATTATTACATGAGCAGTGTATACTATATTATCTGTACACAGTCTGGGTATATTATTACATGAGCACTGTATACTATATTATCTGTACACAGCCTGGGTGTATTATTACATGAGCACTGTATACTATTATCTGTACACAGTCTGGGTGTATTATTACATGAGCACTGTATACTATTATCTGTGCACAGTCTGGGTGTATTATTACATGAGCACTGTATACTATATTATCTGTGTACAGTCTGGGTGTATTATTACATCAGTACTGTATACTATATTATCTGTGCACAGTCTGGGTGTATTATTACATGAGCACTGTATACTATATTATCTGTGCACAGTCTGGGTGTATTATTACATGAGCACTGTATACTATATTATCTGTGCACAGTCTGGGTGTATTATTACATGAGCACTGTATACTATATTATCTGTGTACAGTCTGGGTGTATTATTACATCAGTACTGTATACTATATTATCTGTGCACAGTCTGGGTGTATTATTACATCAGTACTGTATACTATATTATCTGTGCACAGTCTGGGTGTATTATTACATGAGCACTGTATACTATATTATCTGTGTACAGTCTGGGTGTATTATTACATCAGTACTGTATACTATATTATCTGTGCACAGTCTGGGTGTATTATTACATCAGTACTGTATACTATATTATCTGTGCACAGTCTGGGTGTATTATTACATGAGCACTGTATACTATATTATCTGTGCACAGCCTGGATGTAATATTACATGAGCAGTGTATACTATTATCTGTACACAGTCTGGGTGTATTATTACATGAGCAGTGTATACTATATTATCTGTACACAGTCTGGGTGTATTATTACATGAGCACTGTATACTATATTATCTGTACACAGTCTGGGTGTATTATTACATGAGCAGTGTATACTATTATCTGTACACAGTCTGGGTGTATTATTACATGAGCAGTGTATACTATATTATCTGTACACAGTCTGGGTATATTATTACATGAGCACTGTATACTATATTATCTGTACACAGCCTGGGTGTATTATTACATGAGCACTGTATACTATTATCTGTACACAGTCTGGGTGTATTATTACATGAGCACTGTATACTATATTATCTGTGTACAGCCTGGGTGTATTATTACATGAGCAGTGTATACTATATTATCTGTGCACAGTCTGGGTGTATTATTACATGAGCACTGTATACTATATTATCTGTACACAGTCTGGGTATATTATTACATGAGCACTGTATACTATATTATCTGTACACAGCCTGGGTGTATTATTACATGAGCACTGTATACTATTATCTGTACACAGCCTGGGTGTATTATTACATGAGCACTGTATACTATTATCTGTGCACAGTCTGGGTGTATTATTACATGAGCACTGTATACTATATTATCTGTGTACAGTCTGGGTGTATTATTACATCAGTACTGTATACTATATTATCTGTGCACAGTCTGGGTGTATTATTACATGAGCATTGTATACTATATTATCTGTGCACAGTCTGGGTGTATTATTACATGAGCACTGTATACTATATTATCTGTGCACAGCCTGGGTGTATTATTACATGAGCAGTGTATACTATTATCTGTACACAGTCTGGGTGTATTATTACATGAGCAGTGTATACTATATTGTCTGTGCACAGTCTGGGTGTATTATTACATGAGCACTGTATACTATATTATCTGTGCACAGCCTGAGTGTATTATTACATGAGCACTGTATACTATATCATCTGTGCACAGTCTGGGTGTAGTATTACATGAGCACTGTATACTATATTATCTGTGTACAGTCTGGGTGTATTATTACATGACCACTGTATACTACAGTATATTATCTGTGCACAGCCTGGGTGTATTATTACATGAGCACTGTATATTATATTATCTGTACACAGCCTGGGTGTATTATTACATGAGCAGTGTATACTATATTATCTGTACACAGTCTGGGTGTATTATTACATGAGCACTGTATACTATATTATCTGTGCACAGTCTGGGTGTATTATTACATGAGCAGTGTATACTATATTATCTGTACACAGCCTGGGTGTATTATTACATGAGCAGTGTATACTATATTATCTGTGCACAGCCTGGGTGTATTATTACATGAGCACTGTATACTATATTATCTGCGCACAGCCTGGGTGTATTATTACATGAGCAGTGTATACTATATTATCTGTGCACAGTCTGGGTGTATTATTACATCAGTACTGTATACTATATTATCTGTGCACAGCCTGGGTGTAATATTACATGAGCACTGTATACTATATTATCTGTACACAGCCTGGGTGTATTATTACATGTGCACTGTATACTATTATCTGTGCACAGTCTGGGTGTATTATTACATGAGCAGTGTATACTATATTATCTGTACACAGCCTGGGTGTATTATTACATGTGCACTGTATACTATTATCTGTGTACAATCTGGGTGTATTATTACATGAGCAGTGTATACTATATTATCTGTGCACAGTCTGGGTGTATTATTACATGAGCAGTGTATACTATATTATCTGTGCACAGTCTTGGTGTATTATTACATGAGCACTGTATACTATTATCTGTGCACAGCCTGGGTGTATTATTACATGAGCACTGTGTACTGTATTATCTGTGCACAGTCTGGGTGTATTATTACATGAGCACTGTATACTATATTATCTGTACACAGTCTGGGTATATTATTACATGAGCACTGTATACTATATTATCTGTACACAGCCTGGGTGTATTATTACATGAGCACTGTATACTATTATCTGTGCACAGTCTGGGTGTATTATTACATGAGCACTGTATACTATATTATCTGTGTACAGTCTGGGTGTATTATTACATCAGTACTGTATACTATATTATCTGTGCACAGTCTGGGTGTATTATTACATGAGCACTGTATACTATATTATCTGTGCACAGTCTGGGTGTATTATTACATGAGCACTGTATACTATATTATCTGTGTACAGTCTGGGTGTACTATTACATGACCACTGTATACTACAGTATATTATCTGTGCACAGCCTGGGTGTATTATTACATGAGCACTGTATACTATATTATCTGTACACAGCCTGGGTGTATTATTACATGAGCACTGTATACTATTATCTGTGCACAGCCTGGGTGTATTATTACATGAGCAGTGTATACTATATTATCTGTACACAGTCTGGGTGTATTATTACATGAGCACTGTATACTATATTATCTGTGCACAGCCTGGGTGTATTATTACATGAGCAGTGTATACTATATTATCTGTGCACAGCCTGGGTGTATTATTACATGAGCAGTGTATACTATATTATCTGTACACAGTCTGGGTGTATTATTACATGAGCACTGTATACTATATTATCTGTGCACAGCCTGGGTGTATTATTACATGAGCACTGTATACTATATTATCTGTGCACAGCCTGGGTGTATTATTACATGAGCAGTGTATACTATATTATCTGTGCACAGTCTGGGTGTATTATTACATGAGCAATGTATACTATATTATCTGTACACAGTCTGGGTATATTATTACATGAGCACTGTATACTATATTATCTGTACACAGCCTGGGTGTATTATTACATGAGCACTGTATACTATTATCTGTACACAGTCTGGGTGTATTATTACATGAGCACTGTATACTATATTATCTGTGCACAGTCTGGGTGTATTATTACATGAGCACTGTATACTATATTATCTGTGCACAGTCTGGGTGTATTATTACATGACCACTGTATACTACAGTATATTATCTGTGCACAGCCTGGGTGTATTATTACATGAGCACTGTATACTATATTATCTGTACACAGCCTGGGTGTATTATTACATGAGCACTGTATACTATATTATCTGTGCACAGCCTGGGTGTATTATTACATGAGCACTGTATACTATTATCTGTACACAGTCTGGGTGTATTATTACATGAGCACTGTATACTATATTATATGTGCACAGTCTGGGTGTATTATTACATGAGCACTGTATACTATATTATCTGTGCACAGCCTGGGTGTATTATTACATGAGCAGTGTATACTATTATCTGTACACAGTCTGGGTGTATTATTACATGAGCACTGTATACTATATTATATGTGCACAGTCTGGGTGTATTATTACATGAGCACTGTATACTATATTATCTGTGCACAGTCTGGGTGTATTATTACATGAGCACTGTATACTATTATCTGTACACAGTCTGGGTGTATTATTACATGAGCACTGTATACTATATTATCTGTGCACAGTCTGGGTGTATTATTACATGAGCACTGTATACTATATTATATGTGCACAGTCTTGGTGTATTATTACATGAGCACTGCATACTATATTATCTGTGCACAGCCTGGGTGTATTATTACATGAGCACTGTATACTATTATCTGTACACAGTCTGGGTGTATTATTACATGAGCACTGTATACTATATTATCTGTGCACAGTCTGGGTGTAATATTACATGAGCACTGTATACTATATTATCTGTGCACAGCCTGGGTGTATTATTACATGAGCACTGTATACTATATTATCTGTGCACAGCCTGGGTGTATTATTACATGAGCACTGTATACTATATTATCTGTGCACAGTCTGGATGTATTATTACATGAACACTGTATACTATATTATCTGTTCACAGCCTGGGTGTATTATTACATGAGCAGTGTATACTATATTATCTGTGCACAGTCTGGGTGTATTATTACATGAGTAGTGTATACTATATTATCTGTGTACAGTCTGGGTGTATTATTACATGAGTACTGTATACTATATTATTTGTGCACAGTCTGGGTGTATTATTACATGAGTACTGTATACTATATTATCTGTGCACAGTCTGGGCGTACTATTACATGACCACTGTATACTACAGTGTATTACCTGTGCACAGCCTGGGTGTATTATTACATGAGCACTGTATACTATATTACCTGTGCACAGCCTGGGTGTATTATTACATGAGCACCGTATACTGTATTATCTGTGCACAGCCTGGGTGTATTATTACATGAGTACTGTATACTATTATCTGTGCACAGCCTGGGTGTATTATTATATGAGCACTGTGTACTGTATTATCTGTGCACAGTCTGGGTGTATTATTACATGAGCACTGTATACTATATTGCCTGTGCACAGTCTAGGTGTATTATTACATGAGCACTGTATACTATATTATCTGTGTACAGTCAGGGTGTATTATTACATGAGCACTGTATACTATATTATATGTGCACAGTCTGGGTGTATTATTACATGAGCACTGTATACTATATTATCTGTGCACAGTCTGGGTGTATTATTACATGAGCACTGTATACTATATTATCTGTGCACAGTCTGGGTGTACTATTACATGAGCAATGTATACTATATTATCTGTACACAGCCTGGGTGTATTATTACATGAGCACTGTATACTATTATTTGTACACAGTCTGGGTGTATTATTACATGAGCACTGTATACTATTATCTGTGCACAGCCTGGGTGTATTATTACATGAGCAGTGTATACTATTATCTGTACACAGTCTGGGTGTATTATTACATGAGCACTGTATACTATATTATCTGTGCACAGCCTGGGTGTATTATTACATGAGCACTGTATACTATATTATCTGTGCACAGTCTGGGTGTATTATTACATGAGCACTGTATACTATATTATTTGTACACAGTCTGGGTGTAATATTACATGAGCACTGTATACTATATTATCTGTGCACAGCCTGGGTGTATTATTACATGAGCACTGTATACTATATTATCTGTGCACAGCCTGGGTGTATTATTACATGAGCAGTGTATACTATATTATCTGTGCACAGTCTGGGTGTATTATTACATGAGTACTGTATACTATATTATCTGTGCACAGTCTGGGTGTATTATTACATGAGCACTGTATACTATATTATCTGTGCACAGTCTGGGTGTATTGTTACATGAGCACTGTATACTATATTATCTGTGCACAGTCTGGGTGTACTATTACATGAGCACTGTATACTATATTATCTGTGCACAGTCTGGGTGTATTATTACATGAGCACTGTATACTATATTATTTGTGCACAGTCTGGGTGTATTATTACATGAGCACTGTATACCATTATCTGTACACAGTCTGGGTGTATTATTACATGAGCAGTGTATACTATATTATCTGTGCACAGCCTGGGTGTATTATTACATGAGCAGTGTATACTATTATCTGTACACAGTCTGGGTGTATTATTACATGAGCACTGTATACTATATTATCTGTGCACAGCCTGGGTGTATTATTACATGAGCAGTGTATACTATATTATCTGTGCACAGTCTGGGTGTATTATTACATGAGCACTGTATACTATATTATCTGTACACAGTCTGGGTGTATTATTACATGAGCAGTGTATACTATATTATCTGTACACAGTCTGGGTATATTATTACATGAGCACTGTATACTATATTATCTGTGTACAGTCTGGGTGTATTATTACATCAGTACTGTATACTGTATTATCTGTGCACAGTCTGGGTGTATTATTACATGAGCACTGTATACTATATTATCTGTACACAGTCTGGGTGTATTATTACATGAGCACTGTATACTATATTATCTGTGCACAGTCTGGGTGTATTATTACATCAGTACTGTATACTATATTATCTGTGCACAGTCTGGGTGTATTATTACATCAGTACTGTATACTATATTATCTGTGCACAGTCTGGGTGTATTATTACATGAGCAGTGTATACTATATTATCTGTACACAGTCTGGGTGTATTATTACATGAGCACTGTATACTATATTATCTGTGCACAGCCTGGGTGTATTATTACATGAGCAGTGTATACTATATTATCTGTGCACAGCCTGGGTGTAATATTACATGAGCACTGTATACTATAATATCTGTACACAGCCTGGGTGTATTATTACATGAGCACTGTATACTATTATCTGTACACAGTCTGGGTGTATTATTACATGAGCAGTGTATACTATATTATCTGTACACAGTCTGGGTATATTATTACATGAGCACTGTATACTATATTATCTGTACACAGTCTGGGTATATTATTACATGAGCACTGTATACTATATTATCTGTACACAGCCTGGGTGTATTATTACATGAGCACTGTATACTATTATCTGTACACAGCCTGGGTGTATTATTACATGAGCACTGTATACTATATTATCTGTGCTCCGTCTGGGTGTATTATTACATGAGCACTGTATACTATTATCTGTGCACAGCCTGGGTGTATTATTACATGAGCAGTGTATACTATATTATCTGTGCACAGTCTGGGTGTATTATTACATGAGCACTGTATACTATATTATCTGTGCACAGCCTGGGTGTATTATTACATGAGCAGTGTATACTATTATCTGTACACAGTCTGGGTGTATTATTACATGAGCACTGTATACTATATTATCTGTGTACAGTCTGGGTGTATTATTACATGAGCAGTGTATACTATATTATCTGTGCACAGTCTGGGTGTATTATTACATGAGCACTGTATACTATATCATCTGTGCACAGTCTGGGTGTAGTATTACATGAGCACTGTATACTATATTATCTGTGTACAGTCTGCGTGTATTATTACATGACCACTGTATACTACAGTATATTATCTGTGCACAGCCTGGGTGTATTATTACATGAGCACTGTATACTATATTATCTGTACACAGCCTGGGTGTATTATTACATGAGCACTGTATACTATTATCTGTGCACAGCCTGGGTGTATTATTACATGAGCAGTGTATACTATTATCTGTACACAGCCTGGGTGTATTATTACATGAGCACTGTATACTATATTATCTGTGCTCCGTCTGGGTGTATTATTACATGAGCACTGTATACTATTATCTGTGCACAGCCTGGGTGTATTATTACATGAGCAGTGTATACTATATTATCTGTGCACAGTCTGGGTGTATTATTACATGAGCACTGTATACTATTATCTGTACACAGCCTGGGTGTATTATTACATGAGCACTGTATACTATATTATCTGTGCTCCGTCTGGGTGTATTATTACATGAGCACTGTATACTATTATCTGTGCACAGCCTGGGTGTATTATTACATGAGCAGTGTATACTATATTATCTGTGCACAGTCTGGGTGTATTATTACATGAGCACTGTATACTATATTATCTGTGTACAGTCTGGGTGTATTATTACATGAGCACTGTATACTATATTATCTGTGCACAGTCTGGGTGTATTATTACATGAGCACTGTATACTATATTATCTGTGCACAGCCTGGGTGTATTATTACATGAGCAGTGTATACTATTATCTGTACACAGTCTGGGTGTATTATTACATGAGCACTGTATACTATATTATCTGTGTACAGTCTGGGTGTATTATTACATGAGCAGTGTATACTATATTATCTGTGCACAGTCTGGGTGTATTATTACATGAGCACTGTATACTATATCATCTGTGCACAGTCTGGGTGTAGTATTACATGAGCACTGTATACTATATTATCTGTGTACAGTCTGCGTGTATTATTACATGACCACTGTATACTACAGTATATTATCTGTGCACAGCCTGGGTGTATTATTACATGAGCACTGTATACTATATTATCTGTACACAGCCTGGGTGTATTATTACATGAGCACTGTATACTATTATCTGTGCACAGCCTGGGTGTATTATTACATGAGCAGTGTATACTATTATCTGTACACAGTCTGGGTGTATTATTACATGAGCAGTGTATACTATATTATCTGTGCACAGCCTGGGTGTATTATTACATGAGCAGTGTATACTATATTATCTGTGCACAGCCTGGGTGTATTATTACATGAGCACTGTATACTATATTATCTGTGCACAGCCTGGGTGTATTATTACATGAGCAGTGTATACTATATTATCTGTACACAGTCTGGGTGTATTATTACATGAGCACTGTATACTATATTATCTGCGCACAGCCTGGGTGTATTATTACATGAGCAGTGTATACTATATTATCTGTGCACAGTCTGGGTGTATTATTACATCAGTACTGTATACTATATTATCTGTGCACAGCCTGGGTGTAATATTACATGAGCACTGTATACTATATTATCTGTACACAGCCTGGGTGTATTATTACATGTGCACTGTATAATATTATCTGTACACAGTCTGGGTGTATTATTACATGAGCAGTGTATACTATATTATCTGTGCACAGTCTGGGTGTATTATTACATGAGCACTGTATACTATTATCTGTGCACAGCCTGGGTGTATTATTACATGAGCACTGTGTACTGTATTATCTGTGCACAGTCTGGGTGTATTATTACATGAGCACTGTATGCTATATTATCTGTACACAGTCTGGGTATATTATTACATGAGCACTGTATACTATATTATCTGTACACAGCCTGGGTGTATTATTACATGAGCACTGTATACTATATTATCTGTGTACAGTCTGGGTGTACTATTACATGACCACTGTATACTACAGTATATTATCTGTGCACAGCCTGGGTGTATTATTACATGAGCACTGTATACTATATTATCTGTACACAGTCTGGGTGTATTATTACATGAGCACTGTATACTATATTATCTGTGCACAGCCTGGGTGTATTATTACATGAGCAGTGTATACTATATTATCTGTGCACAGCCTGGGTGTAATATTACATGAGCACTGTATACTATATTATCAGTACACAGCCTGGGTGTATTATTACATGAGCACTGTATACTATTATCTGTACACAGTCTGGGTGTATTATTACATGAGCACTGTATACTATATTATCTGTACACAGCCTGGGTGTATTATTACATGAGCACTGTATACTATATTATCTGTGCACAGCCTGGGTGTATTATTACATGAGCATTGTATACTATATTATCTGTACACAGCCTGGGTGTATTATTACATGAGCACTGTATACTATATTATCTGTGCACAGCCTGGGTGTATTATTACATGAGCAGTGTATACTATTATCTGTACACAGTCTGGGTGTATTATTACATGAGCACTGTATACTATATTATCTGTGCACAGCCTGGGTGTATTATTACATGAGCAGTGTATACTATTATCTGTACACAGTCTGGGTGTATTATTACATGAGCACTGTATACTATATTATATGTGCACAGTCTGGGTGTATTATTACATAAGCACTGTATACTATATTATCTGTGCACAGTCTGGGTGTATTATTACATGAGCACTGTATACTATTATCTGTACACAGTCTGGGTGTATTATTACATGAGCATTGTATACTATATTATCTGTGCACAGCCTGGGTGTATTATTAAATGAGCACTGTATACTATTATCTGTACACAGTCTGGGTGTATTATTACATGAGCACTGTATACTATATTATCTGTGCACAGTCTGGGTGTATTATCACATGATCACTATATACTATTATCTGTACACAGCCTGGGTGTACTATTACATGAGCAGTGTATACTATATTATCTGTGCACAGTCTGGGTGTATTATTACATGAGCACTGTATACTATATTATCTGTGCACAGTCTGGGTGTATTATTACATCAGTACTGTATACTATATTATCTGTGCACAGTCTGGGTGTATTATTACATGAGCACTGTATACTATATTATCTGTGCACAGCCTGGGTGTATTATTACATGAGCACTGTGTACTATATTATCTGTGCACAGTCTGGATGTATTATTACATGAGCACTGTATACTATATTATCTGTTCACAGCCTGGGTGTATTATTACATGAGCAGTGTATACTATATTATCTGTGCACAGTCTGGGTGTATTATTACATGAGTACTGTATACTATATTATCTGTGTACAGTCTGGGTGTATTATTACATGAGTACTGTATACTATATTATCTGTGCACAGTCTGGGTGTATTATTACATGAGTACTGTATACTATATTATCTGTGCACAGTCTGGGCGTACTATTACATGACCACTGTATACTACAGTGTATTACCTGTGCACAGCCTGGGTGTATTATTACATGAGCACTGTATAATATATTATCTGTGCACAGCCTGGGTGTATTATTACATGAGCACTGTATACTGTATTATCTGTGCACAGCCTGGGTGTATTATTACATGAGTACTGTATACTATTATCTGTGCACAGCCTGGGTGTATTATTATATGAGCACTGTGTACTGTATTATCTGTGCACAGTCTGGGTGTATTATTACATGAGCACTGTATACTTTATTGCCTGTGCACAGTCTAGGTGTATTATTACATGAGCACTGTATACTATATTATCTGTGTACAGTCTGGGTGTATTATTACATGAGCACTGTATACTATATTATATGTGCACAGTCTGGGTGTATTATTACATGAGCACTGTATACTATATTATCTGTGCACAGTCTGGGTGTATTATTACATGAGCACTGTATACTATATTATCTGTGCACAGTCTGGGTGTACTATTACATGAGCACTGTATACTATATTATCTGTACACAGCCTGGGTGTATTATTACATGAGCACTGTATACTATTATTTGTACACAGTCTGGGTGTATTATTACATGAGCACTGTATACTATTATCTGTGCACAGCCTGGGTGTATTATTACATGAGCAGTGTATACTATTATCTGTACACAGTCTGGGTGTATTATAACATGAGCACTGTATACTATATTATCTGTGCACAGCCTGGGTGTATTATTACATGAGCACTGTATACTATATTATCTGTGCACAGTCTGGGTGTATTATTACATGAGCACTGTATACTATATTATTTGTACACAGTCTGGGTGTAATATTACATGAGCACTGTATACTATATTATCTGTGCACAGCCTGGGTGTATTATTACATGAGCACTGTATACTATATTATCTGTGCACAGCCTGGGTGTATTATTACATGAGCAGTGTATACTATATTATCTGTGCACAGTCTGGGTGTATTATTACATGAGTACTGTATACTATATTATCTGTGCACAGTCTGGGTGTATTATTACATGAGCACTGTATACTATATTATCTGTGCACAGTCTGGGTGTATTATTACATGAGCACTGTATACTATATTATCTGTGCACAGTCTGGGTGTACTATTACATGAGTACTGTATACTATATTATCTGTGCACAGTCTGGGTGTATTATTACATGAGCACTATATACTATTATCTGTACACAGTCTGGGTGTATTATTACATGAGCACTGTATACTATATTATTTGTACACAGTCTGGGTGTAATATTACATGAGCACTGTATACTATATTATCTGTGCACAGCCTGGGTGTATTATTACATGAGCAGTGTATACTATATTATCTGTGCACAGTCTGGGTGTATTATTACATGAGTACTGTATACTATATTATCTGTGCACAGTCTGGGTGTATTATTACATGAGCACTGTATACTATATTATCTGTGTACAGTCTGGGTGTATTATTACATGTGCACTGTATACTATATTATCTGTGCACAGTCTGGGTGTATTATTACATGAGTACTGTATACTATATTATCTGTGCACAGTCTGGGTGTACTATTACATGACCACTGTATACTACAGTATATTACCTGTGCACAGCCTGGGTGTATTATTACATGAGCACTGTATACTATTATCTTTGAACAGCCTGGGTGTATTATTACATGAGCACTGTGTACTGTATTATCTGTGTACAGTCTGGGTGTATTATTACATGAGCACTGTATACTATATTATCTGTACACAGTCTGGGTGTACTATTACATGAGCACAGTATACAATATTATCTGTGCACAGCCTGGGTGTATTATTACATGAGCACTGTATACTATTATCTGTGCACAGCCTGGGTGTATTATTACATGAGCACTGTATACTATATTATCTGTGCACAGTCTGGGTGTATTATTACATGAGCACTGTATACTATATTATCTGTGCACAGCCTGGGTGTATTATTACATGAGCACTGTATACTATTATCTGTGCACAGCCTGGGTGTATTATTACATGAGCAGTGTATACTATATTATCTGTGCACAGCCTGGGTGTACTATTACATGAGCAGTGTATACTATATTATCTGTGCACAGTCTGGGTGTATTATTACATGAGCAGTGTATACTATATTATCTGTGCACAGCGTGGGTGTATTATTACATGAGCACTGTATACTATATTATCTGTACACAGTCTGGGTGTATTACTACATCAGTACTGTATACTATATTATCTGTGCACAGCCTGGGTGTAATATTACATGAGCACTGTATACTATATTATCTGTACACAGCCTGGGTGTATTATTACATGTGCACTGTATACTATTATCTGTACACAGTCTGGGTGTATTATTACATGAGCAGTGTATACTATATTATCTGTGCACAGTCTGGGTGTATTATTACATGAGCACTGTATACTATTATCTGTGCACAGCCTGGGTGTATTATTACATGAGCACTGTGTACTGTATTATCTGTGCACAGTCTGGGTGTATTATTACATGAGCACTGTATGCTATATTATCTGTACACAGTCTGGGTATATTATTACATGAGCACTGTATACTATATTATCTGTACACAGCCTGGGTGTATTATTACATGAGCACTGTATACTATATTATCTGTGTACAGTCTGGGTGTACTATTACATGACCACTGTATACTACAGTATATTATCTGTGCACAGCCTGGGTGTATTATTACATGAGCACTGTATACTATATTATCTGTACACAGTCTGGGTGTATTATTACATGAGCACTGTATACTATATTATCTGTGCACAGCCTGGGTGTATTATTACATGAGCAGTGTATACTATATTATCTGTGCACAGCCTGGGTGTAATATTACATGAGCACTGTATACTATATTATCAGTACACAGCCTGGGTGTATTATTACATGAGCACTGTATACTATTATCTGTACACAGTCTGGGTGTATTATTACTTGAGCAGTGTATACTATATTATCTGTACACAGTCTGGGTGTATTATTACATGAGCACTGTATACTATATTATCTGTACACAGTCTGGGTGTATTATTACATGAGCAGTGTATACTATATTATCTGTGCACAGTCTGGGTGTATTATTACATGAGCACTGTATACTATATTATCTGTGCACAGCCTGGGTGTATTATTACATGAGCACTGTATACTATATTATCTGTACACAGTCTGGGTGTATTATTACATGAGCACTGTATACTATATTATCTGTACACAGTCTGGGTGTATTATTACATGAGCACTGTATACTATATTATCTGTGCACAGTCTGGGTGTATTATTACATGAGCACCGTATACTATATTATCTGTACACAGCCTGGGTGTATTATTACATGAGCACTGTATACTATATTATCTGTGCACAGCCTGGGTGTATTATTACATGAGCACTGTATACTATATTATCTGTACACAGTCTGGGTGTATTATTACATGAGCACTGTATACTATATTATCTGTGCACAGCCTGGGTGTATTATTACATGAGCAGTGTATACTATATTATCTGTGCACAGTCTGGGTGTATTATTACATGAGTACTGTATACTATATTATCTGTGCACAGTCTGGGTGTATTATTACATGAGCACTGTATACTATATTATCTGTGTACAGTCTGGGTGTATTATTACATGTGCACTGTATACTATATTATCTGTGCACAGTCTGGGTGTACTATTACATGACCACTGTATACTATTATCTTTGCACAGCCTGGGTGTATTATTACATGAGCACTGTATACTATTATCTTTGCACAGCCTGGGTGTATTATTACATGAGCACTGTGTACTGTATTATCTGTGTACAGTCTGGGTGTATTATTACATGAGCACTGTATACTATATTATCTGTGCACAGTCTGGGTGTACTATTACATGAGCACTGTATACTATATTATCTGTGCACAGTCTGAGTGTATTATTACATGAGCACTGTATACTATTATCTGTACACAGTCTGGGTGTATTATTACATGAGCACTGTATACTATGTTATTTGTACACAGTCTGGGTGTAATATTACATGAGCTCTGTATACTATATTATCTGTGCACAGCCTGGGTGTATTATTACATGAGCACTGTATACTATATTATCTGTGCACAGTCTGGGTGTATTATTACATGAGTACTATATACTATATTATCTGTGCACAGTCTGGGTGTACTATTACATGACCACTGTATACTACAGTATATTACCTGTGCACAGCCTGGGTGTATTATTACATGAGTACTGTATACTATATTATCTGTGCACAGTCTGGGTGTACTATTACATGACCACTGTATACTACAGTATATTACCTGTGCACAGCCTGGGTGTATTATTACATGAGCACTGTATACTATTATCTTTGCACAGCCTGGGTGTATTATTACATGAGCACTGTATACTATATTATATGTGCACAGTCTGGGTGTATTATTACATGAGCACTGTATACTATTATCTGTGCACAGCCTGGGTGTATTATTACATGAGCAGTGTATACAATTATCTTTACACAGTCTGGGTGTATTATTACATGAGCACTGTATACTATATTATCTGTGCACAGCCTGGGTGTATTATTACATGAGCACTGTATACTATATTATCTGTGTTCAGTCTGGGTGTATTATTACATGAGCACTGTATACTATATTATCTGTGTACAGTCTGGGTGTATTATTACATGAGCACTGTATACTATATTATATGTGCACAGTCTGGGTGTATTATTACATGAGCACTGTATACTATTATCTGTGCACAGCCTGGGTGTATTATTACATGAGCAGTGTATACAATTATCTGTACACAGTCTGGGTGTATTATTACATGAGCACTGTATACTATATTATCTGTGCACAGCCTGGGTGTATTATTACATGAGCATTGTATACTATATTATCTGTGCACAGCCTGGGTGTATTATTAAATGAGCACTGTATACTATTATCTGTACACAGTCTGGGTGTATTATTACATGAGCACTGTATACTATATTATCTGTGCACAGTCTGGGTGTATTATCACATGATCACTATATACTATTATCTGTACACAGCCTGGGTGTACTATTACATGAGCAGTGTATACTATATTATCTGTGCACAGTCTGGGTGTATTATTACATGAGCACTGTATACTATATTATCTGTGCACAGTCTGGGTGTATTATTACATCAGTACTGTATACTATATTATCTGTGCACAGTCTGGGTGTATTATTACATGAGCACTGTATACTATATTATCTGTGCACAGCCTGGGTGTATTATTACATGAGCACTGTATACTATATTATCTGTGCACAGTCTGGATGTATTATTACATGAGCACTGTATACTATATTATCTGTTCACAGCCTGGGTGTATTATTACATGAGCAGTGTATACTATATTATCTGTGCACAGTCTGGGTGTATTATTACATGAGTACTGTATACTATATTATCTGTGTACAGTCTGGGTGTATTATTACATGAGTACTGTATACTATATTATCTGTGCACAGTCTGGGTGTATTATTACATGAGTACTGTATACTATATTATCTGTGCACAGTCTGGGCGTACTATTACATGACCACTGTATACTACAGTGTATTACCTGTGCACAGCCTGGGTGTATTATTACATGAGCACTGTATAATATATTATCTGTGCACAGCCTGGGTGTATTATTACATGAGCACTGTATACTGTATTATCTGTGCACAGCCTGGGTGTATTATTACATGAGTACTGTATACTATTATCTGTGCACAGCCTGGGTGTATTATTATATGAGCACTGTGTACTGTATTATCTGTGCACAGTCTGGGTGTATTATTACATGAGCACTGTATACTTTATTGCCTGTGCACAGTCTAGGTGTATTATTACATGAGCACTGTATACTATATTATCTGTGTACAGTCTGGGTGTATTATTACATGAGCACTGTATACTATATTATATGTGCACAGTCTGGGTGTATTATTACATGAGCACTGTATACTATATTATCTGTGCACAGTCTGGGTGTATTATTACATGAGCACTGTATACTATATTATCTGTGCACAGTCTGGGTGTACTATTACATGAGCACTGTATACTATATTATCTGTACACAGCCTGGGTGTATTATTACATGAGCACTGTATACTATTATTTGTACACAGTCTGGGTGTATTATTACATGAGCACTGTATACTATTATCTGTGCACAGCCTGGGTGTATTATTACATGAGCAGTGTATACTATTATCTGTACACAGTCTGGGTGTATTATAACATGAGCACTGTATACTATGTTATCTGTGCACAGCCTGGGTGTATTATTACATGAGCACTGTATACTATATTATCTGTGCACAGTCTGGGTGTATTATTACATGAGCACTGTATACTATATTATTTGTACACAGTCTGGGTGTAATATTACATGAGCACTGTATACTATATTATCTGTGCACAGCCTGGGTGTATTATTACATGAGCACTGTATACTATATTATCTGTGCACAGCCTGGGTGTATTATTACATGAGCAGTGTATACTATATTATCTGTGCACAGTCTGGGTGTATTATTACATGAGTACTGTATACTATATTATCTGTGCACAGTCTGGGTGTATTATTACATAAGCACTGTATACTATATTATCTGTGCACAGTCTGGGTGTATTATTACATGAGCACTGTATACTATATTATCTGTGCACAGTCTGGGTGTACTATTACATGAGCACTGTATACTATATTATCTGTGCACAGTCTGGGTGTATTATTACATGAGCACTATATACTATTATCTGTACACAGTCTGGGTGTATTATTACATGAGCACTGTATACTATATTATTTGTACACAGTCTGGGTGTAATATTACATGAGCACTGTATACTATATTATCTGTGCACAGCCTGGGTGTATTATTACATGAGCAGTGTATACTATATTATCTGTGCACAGTCTGGGTGTATTATTACATGAGTACTGTATACTATATTATCTGTGCACAGTCTGGGTGTATTATTACATGAGCACTGTATACTATATTATCTGTGTACAGTCTGGGTGTATTATTACATGTGCACTGTATACTATATTATCTGTGCACAGTCTGGGTGTATTATTACATGAGTACTGTATACTATATTATCTGTGCACAGTCTGGGTGTATTATTACATGAGCACTGTATACTATATTATCTGTGCACAGCCTGGGTGTATTATTACATGAGCACTGTATACTATTATCTGTGCACAGCCTGGGTGTATTATTACATGAGCAGTGTATACTATATTATCTGTGCACAGCCTGGGTGTATTATTACATGAGCACTGTATACTATTATCTGTGCACAGCCTGGGTGTATTATTACATGAGCACTGTATACTATATTATCTGTGCACAGTCTGGGTGTATTATTACATGAGCACTGTATACTATATTATCTGTGCACAGCCTGGGTGTATTATTACATGAGCACTGTATACTATTATCTGTGCACAGCCTGGGTGTATTATTACATGAGCAGTGTATACTATATTATCTGTGCACAGCCTGGGTGTACTATTACATGAGCAGTGTATACTATATTATCTGTGCACAGTCTGGGTGTATTATTACATGAGCAGTGTATACTATATTATCTGTGCACAGCGTGGGTGTATTATTACATGAGCACTGTATACTATATTATCTGTACACAGTCTGGGTGTATTATTACATCAGTACTGTATACTATATTATCTGTGCACAGCCTGGGTGTAATATTACATGAGCACTGTATACTATATTATCTGTACACAGCCTGGGTGTATTATTACATGAGCAGTGTATACTATATTATCTGTGCACAGTCTGGGTGTATTATTACATGTGCACTGTATACTATTATCTGTACACAGTCTGGGTGTATTATTACATGAGCAGTGTATACTATATTATCTGTGCACAGTCTGGGTGTATTATTACATGAGCACTGTATACTATTATCTGTACACAGTCTGGGTGTAATATTACATGAGCACTGTATACTATATTATCTGTGTACAGTCTGGGTGTACTATTACATGACCACTGTATACTACAGTATATTATCTGTGCACAGCCTGGGTGTATTATTACATGAGCACTGTATACTATATTATCTGTACACAGTCTGGGTGTATTATTACATGAGCACTGTATACTATATTATCTGTGCACAGCCTGGGTGTATTATTACATGAGCAGTGTATACTATATTATCTGTGCACAGCCTGGGTGTAATATTACATGAGCACTGTATACTATATTATCAGTACACAGCCTGGGTGTATTATTACATGAGCACTGTATACTATTATCTGTACACAGTCTGGGTGTATTATTACATGAGCAGTGTATACTATATTATCTGTACACAGTCTGGGTGTATTATTACATGAGCACTGTATACTATATTATCTGTACACAGTCTGGGTGTATTATTACATGAGCAGTGTATACTATATTATCTGTGCACAGTCTGGGTGTATTATTACATGAGCACTGTATACTATATTATCTGTGCACAGCCTGGGTGTATTATTACATGAGCACTGTATACTATATTATCTGTACACAGTCTGGGTGTATTATTACATGAGCACTGTATACTATATTATCTGTACACAGTCTGGGTGTATTATTACATGAGCACTGTATACTATATTATCTGTGCACAGTCTGGGTGTATTATTACATGAGCACTGTATACTATATTATCTGTACACAGCCTGGGTGTATTATTACATGAGCACTGTATACTATATTATCTGTGCACAGCCTGGGTGTATTATTACATGAGCACTGTATACTATATTATCTGTACACAGTCTGGGTGTATTATTACATGAGCACTGTATACTATATTATCTGTGCACAGCCTGGGTGTATTATTACATGAGCAGTGTATACTATAATATCTGTGCACAGTCTGGGTGTATTATTACATGAGTACTGTATACTATATTATCTGTGCACAGTCTGGGTGTATTATTACATGAGCACTGTATACTATATTATCTGTGTACAGTCTGGGTGTATTATTACATGTGCACTGTATACTATATTATCTGTGCACAGTCTGGGTGTACTATTACATGACCACTGTATACTATTATCTTTGCACAGCCTGGGTGTATTATTACATGAGCACTGTATACTATTATCTTTGCACAGCCTGGGTGTATTATTACATGAGCACTGTGTACTGTATTATCTGTGTACAGTCTGGGTGTATTATTACATGAGCACTGTATACTATATTATCTGTGCACAGTCTGGGTGTACTATTACATGAGCACTGTATACTATATTATCTGTGCACAGTCTGAGTGTATTATTACATGAGCACTGTATACTATTATCTGTACACAGTCTGGGTGTATTATTACATGAGCACTGTATACTATGTTATTTGTACACAGTCTGGGTGTAATATTACATGAGCTCTGTATACTATATTATCTGTGCACAGCCTGGGTGTATTATTACATGAGCACTGTATACTATATTATCTGTGCACAGTCTGGGTGTATTATTACATGAGTACTATATACTATATTATCTGTGCACAGTCTGGGTGTACTATTACATGACCACTGTATACTACAGTATATTACCTGTGCACAGCCTGGGTGTATTATTACATGAGTACTGTATACTATATTATCTGTGCACAGTCTGGGTGTACTATTACATGACCACTGTATACTACAGTATATTACCTGTGCACAGCCTGGGTGTATTATTACATGAGCACTGTATACTATTATCTTTGCACAGCCTGGGTGTATTATTACATGAGCACTGTATACTATATTATATGTGCACAGTCTGGGTGTATTATTACATGAGCACTGTATACTATTATCTGTGCACAGCCTGGGTGTATTATTACATGAGCAGTGTATACAATTATCTGTACACAGTCTGGGTGTATTATTACATGAGCACTGTATACTATATTATCTGTGCACAGCCTGGGTATATTATTACATGAGCACTGTATACTATATTATCTGTGTTCAGTCTGGGTGTATTATTACATGAGCACTGTATACTATATTATCTGTGTACAGTCTGGGTGTATTATTACATGAGCACTGTATACTATATTATATGTGCACAGTCTGGGTGTATTATTACATGAGCACTGTATACTATTATCTGTGCACAGCCTGGGTGTATTATTACATGAGCAGTGTATACAATTATCTGTACACAGTCTGGGTGTATTATTACATGAGCACTGTATACTATATTATCTGTGCACAGCCTGGGTGTATTATTACATGAGCACTGTATACTATATTATCTGTGCACAGTCTGGGTGTATTATTACATGAGCACTGTATACTATATTATTTGTACACAGTCTGGGTGTAATATTACATGAGCAGTGTATACTATATTATCTGTGCACAGTCTGGGTGTATTATTACATGAGCACTGTATACTATATTATCTGTGCACAGCCTGGGTGTATTATTACATGAGCACTGTATACTATATTATCTGTGCACAGTCTGGGTGTAATATTACATGAGCAGTGTATACTATATTATCTGTGCACAGTCTGGGTGTATTATTACATAAGCACTGTATACTATATTATCTGTGCACAGCCTGGGTGTATTATTACATGAGCACTGTATACTATATTATCTGTGCACAGTCTGGGTGTAATATTACATGAGCAGTGTATACTATATTATCTGTGCACAGTCTGGGTGTATTATTACATGAGCACTGTATACTATATTATCTGTGCACAGCCTGGGTGTATTATTACATGAGCACTGTATACTATATTATCTGTGCACAGCCTGGGTGTATTATTACATGAGCACTGTATACTATTATCTGTGTACAGTCTGGGTGTATTATTACATGAGCACCGTATACTATATTATCTGTGTACAGTTTGGGTGTATTATTACATGAGCACTGTATACTATATTATCTGTGCACAGCCTGGGTGTATTATTACATGAGCACTGTATACTATATTATCTGTACACAGTCTGGGTGTATTATTACATGAGCACTGTATACTATTATCTGTACACAGTCTGGGTGTATTATTACATGAGCACTGTATACTATATTATCTGTGCACAGTCTGGGTGTAATATTACATGAGCACTGTATACTATATTATCTGTGCACAGTCTGGGTGTAATATTACATGAGCACTGTATACTATATTATCTGTGCACAGCCTGGGTGTATTATTACATGAGTACTGTATACTATATTATCTGTGCACAGCCTGGGTGTATTATTACATGAGCACTGTATACTATATTATCTGTGCACAGTCTGGATGTATTATTACATGAGCAGTGTATACTATATTATCTGTGCACAGTCTGGGTGTATTATTACATGAGTACTGTATACTATATTATCTGTGTACAGTCTGGGTGTATTATTACATGAGTACTGTATACTATATTATCTGTGCACAGTCTGGGTGTATTATTACATGAGTACTGTATACTGTATTATCTGTGCACAGTCTGGGCGTACTATTACATGACCACTGTATACTACAGTGTATTACCTGTGCACAGCCTGGGTGTATTATTACATGAGCACTGTATAATATATTATCTGTGCACAGCCTGGGTGTATTATTACATGAGTACTGTATACTATTATCTGTGCACAGCCTGGGTGTATTATTATATGAGCACTGTGTACTGTATTATCTGTGCACAGTCTGGGTGTATTATTACATGAGCACTGTATACTATATTGCCTGTGCACAGTCTAGGTGTATTATTACATGAGCACTGTATACTATATTATCTGTGTACAGTCTGGGTGTATTATTACATGAGCACTGTATACTATATTATATGTGCACAGTCTGGGTGTATTATTACATGAGCACTGTATACTATATTATCTGTGCACAGTCTGGGTGTATTATTACATGAGCACTGTATACTATATTATCTGTGCACAGTCTGGGTGTACTATTACATGAGCACTGTATACTATTATTTGTACACAGTCTGGGTGTATTATTACATGAGCACTGTATACTATATTATCTGTGCACAGCCTGGGTGTATTATTACATGAGCACTGTATACTATATTATCTGTGCACAGTCTGGGTGTATTATTACATGAGTACTGTATACTATATTATCTGTGCACAGTCTGGGTGTACTATTACATGACCACTGTATACTATATTATCTGTGCACAGTCTGGGTGTATTATTACATGAGCACTGTATACTATAAAACCTGTGCACAGCCTGGGTGTATTATTACATGAGTACTGTATACTATATTATCTGTGCACAGTCTGGGTGTACTATTACATGACCACTGTATACTACAGTATATTACCTGTGCACAGCCTGGGTGTATTATTACATGAGCACTGTATACTATTATCTTTGCACAGCCTGGGTGTATTATTACATGAGCAGTGTATACTATATTATCTGTACACAGCCTGGGTGTATTATTACATGAGCACTGTATACTATATTATCTGTACACAGCCTGGGTGTATTATTACATGAGCACTGTATACTATATTATCTGCGCACAGCCTGGGTGTATTATTACATGAGCAGTGTATACTATATTATCTGTGCACAGTCTGGGTGTATTATTACATCAGTACTGTATACTATATAATCTGTGCACAGCCTGGGTGTAATATTACATGAGCACTGTATACTATATTATCTGTACACAGCCTGGGTGTATTATTACATGAGCAGTGTATACTATATTATCTGTGCACAGTCTGGGTGTATTATTACATGAGCACTGTATACTATTATCTGTGCACAGCCTGGGTGTATTATTACATGAGCACTGTGTACTGTATTATCTGTGCACAGTCTGGGTGTATTATTACATGAGCACTGTATACTATATTATCTGTACATAGTCTGGGTATATTATTACATGAGCACTGTATACTATATTATCTGTACACAGCCTGGGTGTATTATTACATGAGCACTGTATACTATAATCTGTACACAGTCTGGGTGTATTATTACATGAGCACTGTATACTATTATCTGTGCACAGTCTGGGTGTATTATTACATGAGCACTGTATACTATATTATCTGTGTACAGTCTGGGTGTATTATTACAACAGTACTGTATACTATATTATCTGTGCACAGTCTGGGTGTATTATTACATGAGCACTGTATAATATATATTATCTGTGCACAGTCTGGGTGTATTATTACATGAGCACTGTATACTATATTATCTGTGTACAGTCTGGGTGTACTATTACATGACCACTGTATACTACAGTATATTATCTGTGCACAGCCTGGGTGTATTATTACATGAGCACTGTATACTATTATATGTACACAGTCTGGGTGTATTATTACATGAGCACTGTATACTATCATCTGTACACAGTCTGGGTGTATTATTACATGAGTACTGTATACTATATTATCTGTGCACAGCCTGGGTGTATTATTACAAGAGCACTGTATACTATATTATCTGTACACAGCCTGGGTGTATTATTACATGAGCAGTGTATACTATATTATCTGTGCACAGTCTGGGTGTATTATTACATGAGCACTGTATACTATATTATCTGTGCACAGTCTGGGTGTATTATTACATGAGCAGTGTATACTATATTATCTGTGCACAGCCTGGGTGTATTATTACATGAGCAGTGTATACTATATTATCTGTGCACAGCCTGGGTGTATTATTACATGAGCACTGTATACTATATTATCTGTGCACAGTCTGGGTGTATTATTACATGAGCACTGTATACTATATTATCTGTGCACAGCCTGGGTGTATTATTACATGAGCAGTGTATACTATATTATCTGTGCACAGTCTGGGTGTATTATTACATGAGCAGTGTATACTATTATCTGTACACAGTCTGGGTGTATTATTACCTGAGCAGTGTATACTATATTATCTGTGCACAGTCTGGGTGTATTATTACATGAGCACTGTATACTATTTTATCTGTGCACCGCCTGGGTGTATTATTACATGAGCACTGTATACTATATTATCTGTGTACAGTCTGGGTGTATTATTACATGAGCACTGTATACTATATTATCTGTGCACAGCCTGGGTGTATTATTACATGAGCACTGTATACTATATTATCTGTGCACAGTCTGGGTGTATTATTACATGAGTACTGTATACTATATTATCTGTGCACAGTCTGGGTGTACTATTACATGACCACTGTATACTATATTATCTGTGTACAGTCTGGGTGTATTATTACATGAGCACTGTATACTATATTATCTGTGCACAGCCTGGGTGTATTATTACATGAGCACTGTATACTATATTATCTGTGCACAGTCTGGGTGTATTATTACATGAGTACTGTATACTATATTATCTGTGCACAGTCTGGGTGTACTATTACATGAGCACTGTATACTATATTATCTGTGCACAGCCTGGGTGTATTATTACATGAGCACTGTATACTATATTATCTGTGCACAGTCTGGGTGTATTATTACATGAGTACTGTATACTATATTATCTGTGCACAGTCTGGGTGTATTATTACATGAGTACTGTATACTATATTATCTGTACACAGCCTGGGTGTACTATTACATGAGCAGTGTATACTATATTACCTGTGCACAGCCTGGGTGTATTATTACATGAGCACTGTATACTATTATCTTTGCACAGCCTGGGTGTATTATTACATGAGCACTGTGTACTGTATTATCTGTGTACAGTCTGGGTGTATTATTACATGAGCACTGTATACTATATTATCTGTGCACAGTCTGGGTGTATTATTACATGAGCAGTGTATACTATATTATCTGTACACAGCCTGGGTGTATTATTACATGAGCACTGTATACTATATTATCTGTACACAGCCTGGGTGTATTATTACATGAGCACTGTATACTATTATCTGTACACAGTCTGGGTGTATTATTACATGAGCACTGTATACTATTATCTGTGCACAGTCTGGGTGTATTATTACATGAGCACTGTATACTATATTATCTGTGTACAGTCTGGGTGTATTATTACATCAGTACTGTATACTATATTATCTGTGCACAGTCTGGGTGTATTATTACATGAGCACTGTATACTATATTATCTGTGCACAGTCTGGGTGTATTATTACATGAGCACTGTATACTATATTATCTGTGTACAGTCTGGGTGTATTATTACATGACCACTGTATACTACAGTATATTATCTGTGCACAGCCTGGGTGTATTATTACATGAGCACTGTATACTATATTATCTGTACACAGCCTGGGTGTATTATTACATGAGCACTGTATACTATTATCTGTGCACAGCCTGGGTGTATTATTACATGAGCAGTGTATACTATATTATCTGTACACAGTCTGGGTGTTTTATTACATGAGCACTGTATACTATATTATCTGTGCACAGCCTGGGTGTATTATTACATGAGCAGTGTATACTATATTATCTGTGCACAGCCTGGGTGTAATATTACATGAGCACTGTATACTATATTATCTGTACACAGTCTGGGTGTATTATTACATGAGCACTGTATACTATATTATCTGTGCACAGCCTGGGTGTATTATTACATGAGCAGTGTATACTATATTATCTGTACACGGTCTGGGTATATTATTATATGAGCACTGTATACTATATTATCTGTACACAGCCTGGGTGTATTATTACATGAGCACTGTATACTATTATCTGTGCACAGTCTGGGTGTATTATTACATGAGCACTGTATACTATATTATCTGTGCACAGCCTGGGTGTATTATTGCATGAGCAGTGTATACTATATTATCTGTGCACAGTCTGGGTGTATTATTACATGAGCAGTGTATACTATTATCTGTACACAGTCTGGGTGTATTATTACATGAGCAGTGTATACTATTATCTGTACACAGTCTGGGTGTATTATTACATGAGCACTGTATACTATATTATCTGTACACAGCCTGGGTGTATTATTACATGAGCACTGTATACTATTATCTGTACACAGTCTGGGTGTATTATTACATGAGCACTGTATACTATATTATCTGTGCACAGTCTGGGTGTATTATTACATGACCACTGTATACTACAGTATATTATCTGTGCACAGCCTGGGTGTATTATTACATGAGCACTGTATACTATATTATCTGTACACAGCCTGGTTGTATTATTACATGAGCACTGTATACTATATTATCTGTGCACAGCCTGGGTGTATTATTACATGAGCAGTGTATACTATTATCTGTACACAGTCTGGGTGTATTATTACATGAGCACTGTATACTATATTATATGTGCACAGTCTGGGTGTATTATTACATGAGCACTGTATACTATATTATCTGTGCACAGCCTGGGTGTATTATTACATGAGCACTGTATACTATATTATCTGTGCACAGTCTGGGTGTATTATTACATGAGCAGTGTATACTATTATCTGTACACAGTCTGGGTGTATTATTACATGAGCACTGTATACTATATTATCTGTACACAGCCTGGGTGTATTATTACATGAGCACTGTATACTATTATCTGTACACAGTCTGGGTGTATTATTACATGAGCACTGTATACTATATTATCTGTGCACAGTCTGGGTGTATTATTACATGACCACTGTATACTACAGTATATTATCTGTGCACAGCCTGGGTGTATTATTACATGAGCACTGTATACTATATTATCTGTACACAGCCTGGTTGTATTATTACATGAGCACTGTATACTATATTATCTGTGCACAGCCTGGGTGTATTATTACATGAGCAGTGTATACTATTATCTGTACACAGTCTGGGTGTATTATTACATGAGCACTGTATACTATATTATATGTGCACAGTCTGGGTGTATTATTACATGAGCACTGTATACTATATTATCTGTGCACAGCCTGGGTGTATTATTACATGAGCACTGTATACTATATTATCTGTGCACAGTCTGGGTGTATTATTACATGAGCACTGTATACTATATTATCTGTGCACAGTCTGGGTGTATTATTACTTGAGCAGTGTATACTATATTATCTGTACACAGCCTGGGTGTATTATTACATGAGCACTGTATACTATATTATCTGTACACAGCCTGGGTGTATTATTACATGAGCACTGTATACTATTATCTGTGCACAGCCTGGGTGTATTATTACATGAGCAGTGTATACTATATTATTTGTACACAGTCTGGGTGTATTATTACATGAGCACTGTATACTATATTATCTGTGCACAGCCTGGGTGTATTATTACATGAGCACTGTATTATCTGTGCACAGCCTGGGTGTATTTTTACATGAGTACTGTATACTATATTATCTGTGCACAGCCTGGGTGTATTATTATATGAGCACTGTGTACTGTATTATATGTGCACAGTCTGGGTGTATTATTACATGAGCACTGTATACTATATTGCCTGTGCACAGTCTAGGTGTATTATTACATGAGCACTGTATACTATATTATCTGTGTACAGTCTGGGTGTATTATTACATGAGCACTGTATACTATATTATATGTGCACAGTCTGGGTGTATTATTACATGAGCACTGTATACTATATTATCTGTACACAGTCTGGGTGTATTATTACATGAGCACTGTATACTATATTATCTGTGCACAGCCTGCGTGTATTATTACATGAGCACTGTATACTATATTATCTGTGCACAGTCTGGGTGTACTATTACATGAGCACTGTATACTATATTATCTGTACATAGCCTGGGTGTATTATTACATGAGCACTGTATACTATTATTTGTACACAGTCTGGGTGTATTATTACATGAGCACTGTATACTATTATCTGTGCACAGCCTGGGTGTATTATTACATGAGCAGTGTATACAATTATCTGTACACAGTCTGGGTATATTATTACATGAGCAGTGTATACTATATTATCTGTACACAGTCTGGGTGTATTATTACATGAGCAGTGTATACAATTATCTGTGCACAGCCTTGGTGTATTATTACATGAGCACTGTATACTATATTATCTGTGCACAGTCTGGGTGTATTATTACATGAGCACTGTATACTATATTATTTGTACACAGTCTGGGTGTATTATTACATCAGTACTGTATACTATATTATCTGTGCACAGCCTTGGTGTATTATTACATGAGCACTGTATACTATATTATCTGTGCACAGCCTGGGTGTATTATTACATGAGCAGTGTATACTATATTATCTGTGCACAGTCTGGGTGTATTATTACATGAGTACTGTATACTATATTATCTGTGCACAGTCTGGGTGTATTATTACATGAGCACTGTATACTATATTATCTGTGCACTGTCTGGGTGTATTATTACATGAGCACTGTATACTATATTATCTGTGCACAGTCTGGGTGTACTATTACATGAGCACTGTATACTATATTATCTGTGCACAGTCTGGGTGTATTATTACATGAGCACTGTATACTATTATCTGTACACAGTCTGGGTGTATTATTACATGAGCACTGTATACTATATTATTTGTACACAGTCTGGGTGTAATATTACATGAGCACTGTATACTATATTATCTGTGCACAGCCTGGGTGTATTATTACATGAGCAGTGTATACTATATTATCTGTGCACAGTCTGGGTGTATTATTACATGAGTACTATATACTATATTATCTGTGCACAGTCTGGGTGTATTATTACATGAGCACTGTATACTATATTATCTGTGTACAGTCTGGGTGTATTATTGCATGAGCACTGTATACTATATTATCTGTGCACAGTCTGGGTGTATTATTACATGAGTACTGTATACTATATTATCTGTGCACAGTCTGGGTGTACTATTACATGACCACTGTATACTACAGTATATTACCTGTGCACAGACAGGGGGTATTATTACATGAGCACTGTATACTATTATCTTTGCACAGCCTGGGTGTATTATTACATGAGCACTGTGTACTGTATTATCTGTGTACAGTCTGTGTGTATTATTACATGAGCACTGTATACTATATTATCTGTGCACAGTCTGGGTGTATTATTACATGAGCAGTGTATACTATATTATCTGTACACAGCCTGGGTGTATTATTACATGAGCACTGTATACTATATTATCTGTGCACAGTCTGGGTGTATTATTACATGAGCAGTGTATACTATATTATCTGTACACAGCCTGGGTGTATTATTACATGAGCACTGTATACTATATTATCTGTACACAGCCTGGGTGTATTATTACATGAGCACTGTATACTATTATCTGTGCACAGCCTGGGTGTATTATTACATGAGCAGTGTATACTATATTATTTGTACACAGTCTGGGTGTATTATTACATGAGCACTGTATACTATATTATCTGCGCACAGCCTGGGTGTATTATTACATGAGCAGTGTATACTATATTATCTGTGCACAGTCTGGGTGTATTATTACATCAGTACTGTATACTATATAATCTGTGCACAGCCTGGGTGTATTATTACATGAGCACTGTATACTATATTATCTGTGCACAGCCTGGGTGTATTATTACATGAGCACTGTATACTATATTATCTGTACACAGTCTGGGTGTATTATTACATGAGCACTGTATACTATATTATCTGTACACAGCCTGGGTGTATTATTACATGAGCATTGTATACTATATTATCTGTACACAGCCTGGGTGTATTATTACATGAGCACTGTATACTATTATCTGTACACAGTCTGGGTGTATTATTACATGAGCACTGTATACTATATTATATGTGCACAGTCTGGGTGTATTATTACATGAGCACTGTATACTATATTATCTGTGCACAGCCTGGGTGTATTATTACATGAGCACTGTATACTAAATTATCTGTGCACAGTCTGGGTGTATTATTACATGAGCACTGTATACTATATTATCTGTGCACAGTCTGGGTGTATTATTACATGAGTAGTGTATACTATATTATCTGTACACAGCCTGGGTGTATTATTACATGAGCACTGTATACTATATTATCTGTACACAGCCTGGGTGTATTATTACATGAGCACTGTATACTATTATCTGTGCACAGCCTGGGTGTATTATTACATGAGCAGTGTATACTATATTATTTGTACACAGTCTGGGTGTATTATTACATGAGCACTGTATACTATATTATCTGTGCACAGCCTGGGTGTATTATTACATGAGCACTGTATACTATATTATCTGTACACAGCCTGGGTGTATTATTACATGAGCACTGTATACTATTATCTGTACACAGTCTGGGTGTATTATTACATGAGCACTGTATACTATATTATATGTGCACAGTCTGGGTGTATTATTACATGAGCACTGTATACTATATTATCTGTGCACAGCCTGGGTGTATTATTACATGAGCACTGTATACTAAATTATCTGTGCACAGTCTGGGTGTATTATTACATGAGCACTGTATACTATATTATCTGTGCACAGTCTGGGTGTATTATTACATGAGCAGTGTATACTATATTATCTGTACACAGCCTGGGTGTATTATTACATGAGCACTGTATACTATATTATCTGTACACAGCCTGGGTGTATTATTACATGAGCACTGTATACTATTATCTGTGCACAGCCTGGGTGTATTATTACATGAGCAGTGTATACTATATTATTTGTACACAGTCTGGGTGTATTATTACATGAGCACTGTATACTATATTATCTGTGCACAGCCTGGGTGTATTATTACATGAGCACTGTATTATCTGTGCACAGCCTGGGTGTATTTTTACATGAGTACTGTATACTATATTATCTGTGCACAGCCTGGGTGTATTATTATATGAGCACTGTGTACTGTATTATATGTGCACAGTCTGGGTGTATTATTACATGAGCACTGTATACTATATTGCCTGTGCACAGTCTAGGTGTATTATTACATGAGCACTGTATACTATATTATCTGTGTACAGTCTGGGTGTATTATTACATGAGCACTGTATACTATATTATATGTGCACAGTCTGGGTGTATTATTACATGAGCACTGTATACTATATTATCTGTACACAGTCTGGGTGTATTATTACATGAGCACTGTATACTATATTATCTGTGCACAGCCTGAGTGTATTATTACATGAGCACTGTATACTATATTATCTGTGCACAGTCTGGGTGTACTATTACATGAGCACTGTATACTATATTATCTGTACATAGCCTGGGTGTATTATTACATGAGCACTGTATACTATTATTTGTACACAGTCTGGGTGTATTATTACATGAGCACTGTATACTATTATCTGTGCACAGCCTGGGTGTATTATTACATGAGCAGTGTATACAATTATCTGTACACAGTCTGGGTATATTATTACATGAGCACTGTATACTATATTATCTGTGCACAGCCTTGGTGTATTATTACATGAGCACTGTATACTATATTATCTGTGCACAGTCTGGGTGTAGTATTACATGAGCACTGTATACTATATTATTTGTACACAGTCTGGGTGTAATATTACATGAGCATTGTATACTATATTATCTGTGCACAGTCTGGGTGTATTATTACATGAGTACTGTATACTATATTATCTGTGCACAGTCTGGGTGTATTATTACATGAGCACTGTATACTATATTATCTGTGCACAGTCTGGGTGTATTATTACATGAGCACTGTATACTATATTATCTGTGCACAGTCTGGGTGTACTATTACATGAGCACTGTATACTATATTATCTGTGCACAGTCTGGGTGTATTATTACATGAGCACTGTATACTATTATCTGTACACAGTCTGGGTGTATTATTACATGAGCACTGTATACTATATTATTTGTACACAGTCTGGGTGTAATATTACATGAGCACTGTATACTATATTATCTGTGCACAGCCTGGGTGTATTATTACATGAGCACTGTATACTATTATCTGTACACAGTCTGGGTGTATTATTACATGAGCACTGTATACTATATTATCTGTGCACAGTCTGGGTGTATTATTACATGAGTACTATATACTATATTATCTGTGCACAGTCTGGGTGTATTATTACATGAGCACTGTATACTATATTATCTGTGTACAGTCTGGGTGTATTATTGCATGAGCACTGTATACTATATTATCTGTGCACAGTCTGGGTGTATTATTACATGAGTACTGTATACTATATTATCTGTGCACAGTCTGGGTGTACTATTACATGACCACTGTATACTACAGTATATTACCTGTGCACAGACAGGGGGTATTATTACATGAGCACTGTATACTATTATCTTTGCACAGCCTGGGTGTATTATTACATGAGCACTGTGTACTGTATTATCTGTGTACAGTCTGTGTGTATTATTACATGAGCACTGTATACTATATTATCTGTGCACAGTCTGGGTGTATTATTACATGAGCAGTGTATACTATATTATCTGTACACAGCCTGGGTGTATTATTACATGAGCACTGTATACTATATTATCTGTGCACAGTCTGGGTGTATTATTACATGAGCAGTGTATACTATATTATCTGTGCACAGTCTGGGTGTATTATTACATGAGCACTGTATACTATTATCTGTGCACAGCCTGGGTGTATTATTACATGAGCACTGTGTACTGTATTATCTGTGCACAGTCTGGGTGTATTATTACATGAGCACTGTATACTATATTATCTGTACACAGTCTGGGTATATTATTACATGAGCACTGTATACTATATTATCTGTACACAGCCTGGGTGTATTATTACATGAGCACTGTATACTATTATCTGTACACAGTCTGGGTGTATTATTACATGAGCACTGTATACTATTATCTGTGCACAGTCTGGGTGTATTATTAAATGAGCACTGTATACTATATTATCTGTGTACAGTCTGGGTGTATTATTACATCAGTACTGTATACTATATTATCTGTGCACAGTCTGGGTGTATTATTACATGAGCACTGTATAATATATATTATCTGTGCACAGTCTGGGTGTATTATTACATGAGCACTGTATACTATATTATCTGTGTACAGTCTGGGTGTACTATTACATGACCACTGTATACTACAGTATATTATCTGTGCACAGCCTGGGTGTATTATTACATGAGCACTGTATACTACATTATCTGTACACAGCCTGGGTGTATTATTACATGAGCACTGTATACTATTATCTGTGCACAGCCTGGGTGTATTATTACATGAGCAGTGTATACTACATTATCTGTACACAGCCTGGGTGTATTATTACATGAGCACTGTATACTATATTATCTGTGCACAGACTGGGTGTAATATTACATGAGCACTGTATACTATATTATCTGTGCACAGTCTGGGTGTATTATTACATGAGCACTGTATACTATTTTATCTGTGCACAGCCTGGGTGTATTATTACATGAGCAGTGTATACTATATTATCTGTGCACAGTCTGGGTGTATTATTACATGAGTACTGTATACTATATTATCTGTGCACAGTCTGGGTGTATTATTACATGAACACTGTATACTATATTATCTGTGCACAGTCTGGGTGTATTATTACATGAGCACTGTATACTATATTATCTGTGCACAGTCTGGGTGTACTATTACATGAGCACTGTATACTATATTATCTGTGCACAGTCTGGGTGTATTATTACATGAGCACTGTATACTATTATCTGTACACAGTCTGGGTGTATTATTACATGAGCACTGTATACTATATTATTTGTACACAGTCTGGGTGTAATATTACATGAGCACTGTATACTATATTATCTGTGCACAGCCTGGGTGTATTATTACATGAGCAGTGTATACTATATTATCTGTGCACAGTCTGGGTGTATTATTACATGAGTACTATATACTATATTATCTGTGCACAGTCTGGGTGTATTATTACATGAGCACTGTATACTATATTATCTGTGTACAGTCTGGGTGTATTATTGCATGAGCACTGTATACTATATTATCTGTGCACAGTCTGGGTGTATTATTACATGAGTACTGTATACTATATTATCTGTGCACAGTCTGGGTGTACTATTACATGAACACTGTATACTACAGTATATTACCTGTGCACAGACAGGGGGTATTATTACATGAGCACTGTATACTATTATCTTTGCACAGCCTGGGTGTATTATTACATGAGCACTGTGTACTGTATTATCTGTGTACAGTCTGTGTGTATTATTACATGAGCACTGTATACTATATTATCTGTGCACAGTCTGGGTGTATTATTACATGAGCAGTGTATACTATATTATCTGTACACAGTCTGGGTCTATTATTACATGAGCACTGTATACTATTATCTGCGCACAGCCTGGGTGTATTATTACATGAGCAGTGTATACTATATTATCTGTACACAGTCTGGGTGTATTATTACATGAGCACTGTATACTATATTATCTGTACACAGCCTGGGTGTATTATTACATGAGCACTGTATACTATTATCTGTACACAGTCTGGGTGTATTATTACATGAGCACTGTATACTATATTATCTGTGCACAGTCTGGGTGTATTATTACATGAGCACTGTATACTATATTATCTGTGCACAGTCTGGGTGTATTATTACATGAGCACTGTATACTACAGTATATTATCTGTGCACATCCTGGGTGTATTATTACATGAGCAGTGTATACTATTATCTTTACACAGTCTGGGTGTATTATTACATGAGCACTGTATACTATATTATATGTGCACCGTCTGGGTGTATTATTACATGAGCACTGTATACTATATTATCTGTGCACAGTCTGGGTGTATTATTACATGAGCACTGTATACTATTATCTGTACACAGTCTGGGTGTATTATTACATGAGCACTGTATACTATATTATCTGTGCACAGTCTGGGTGTAATATTACATGAGCACTGTATACTATATTATCTGTGCACAGCCTGGGTGTATTATTACATGAGCACTGTATACTATATTATCTGTGCACAGCCTGGGTGTATTATTACATGAGCACTGTATACTATATTATCTGTGCACAGTCTGGATGTATTATTACATGAGCACTGTATACTATATTATCTGTGCACAGCCTGGGTGTATTATTACATGAGCAGTGTATACTATATTACCTGTGCACAGTCTGGGTGTATTATTATATGAGTACTGTATACTATATCATCTGTGTACAGTCTGGGTGTATTATTACATGAGCACTGTATACTATATTGCCTGTGCACAGTCTAGGTGTATTATTACATGGGCACTGTATACTATATTATCTGTGTACAGTCTGGGTGTATTATTACATGGGCACTGTATACTATATTATATGTGCACAGTCTGGGTGTATTATTACATGAGCACTGTATACTATATTATCTGTGCACAGTCTGGGTGTATTATTACATGAGCACTGTATACTATATTATCTGTGCACAGTCTGGGTGTACTATTACATGAGCACTGTATACTATATTATCTGTACACAGCCTGGGTGTATTATTACATGAGCACTGTATACTTTTATTTGTACACAGTCTGGGTGTATTATTACATGAGCACTGTATACTATTATCTGTGCACAGCCTGGGTGTATTATTACATGAGCAGTGTATACTATTATCTGTACACAGTCTGGTTGTATTATTACATGAGCACTGTATACTATATTATCTGTGCACAGCCTGGGTGTATTATTACATGAGCACTGTATACTATATTATCTGTGCACAGCCTGGGTGTATTATTACATGAGCAGTGTATACTATATTATCTGTGCACATTCTGGGTGTATTATTACATGAGTACTGTATACTATATTATCTGTGCACAGTCTGGGTGTATTATTACATGAGCACTGTATACTATATTATCTGTGCACAGTCTGGGTGTATTATTACATGAGCACTGTATACTATATTATCTGTGCACAGTCTGGGTGTATTATTACATGAGCACTGTATACTATATTATCTGTGCACAGTCTGGGTGTATTATTACATGAGCACTGTATACTATTATCTGTACACAGTCTGGAAGTATTATTATATGAGCACTGTATACTATATTATTTGTACACAGTCTGGGTGTAATATTACATGAGCACTGTATACTATATTATCTGTGCACAGCCTGGGTGTATTATTACATGAGCAGTGTATACTATTATCTGTGCACAGTCTGGGTGTATTATTACATGAGAAGTGTATACTATTATCTGTGCACAGTCTGGGTGTATTATTACATGAGTACTGTATACTATATTTTCTGTGCACAGTCTGGGTGTATTATTACATGAGCACTGTATACTATATTATCTGTGTACAGTCTGGGTGTATTATTACATGAGCACTGTATACTATATTATCTGTGCACAGTCTGGGTGTATTATTACATGAGCACTGTATACTATATTATCTGTGCACAGCCTGGGTGTATTATTACATGAGCACTGTATACTATTATCTGTGCACAGCCTGGGTGTATTATTACATGAGCACTGTATACTATTATCTGTGCACAGTCTGGGTGTATTATTACATGATCACTGTATACTATATTATATGTGCACAGCCTGGGTGTATTATTACATGAGCACTGTATACTATTATCTGTGCACAGCCTGGGTGTATTATTACATGAGCACTGTATACTATTATCTGTGCACAGCCTGGGTGTATTATTACATGAGCAGTGTATACTATATTATCTGTGCACAGTCTGGGTGTATTATTACATGAGCACTGTATACTATATTATCTGTGCACAGTCTGGGTGTATTATTACATCAGTACTGTATACTATATTATCTGTGCACAGTCTGGGTGTATTATTACATGAGCACTGTATACTATATTATCTGTGCACAGCCTGGGTGTATTATTACATGAGCACTGTATACTATATTATCTGTGCACAGTCTGGGTGTATTATTACATGAGCAGTGTATACTATATTATCTGTGCACAGTCTGGGTGTATTATTACATGAGCACTGTATACTGTATCATCTGTGCACAGTCTGGGTGTATTATTACATGAGCAGTGTATACTATATTATCTGTACACAGTCTGGGTGTATTATTACATGAGCAGTGTATACTATATTATCTGTGCACAGTCTGGGTGTATTATTACATGAGCACTGTATACTATATTATCTGTGCACAGCCTGGGTGTATTATTACATGAGCACTGTATACTATATTATCTGTGCACAGTCTGGGTGTATTATTACATGAGCACTGTATACTATATTATCTGTGCACCGCCTGGGTGTATTATTACATGAGCACTGTATACTATATTATCTGTGCACAGTCAGGGTGTAATATTACATGAGCAGTGTATACTATATTATCTGTGCACAGTCTGGGTGTATTATTACATGAGCAGTGTATACTATATTATCTGTGCACAGTCTGGGTGTATTATTACATGAGCAGTGTATACTATATTATCTGTGCACAGCCTGGGTGTATTATTACATGAGCACTGTATACTATATTATCTGTGCACAGTCTGGGTGTAATATTACATGAGCACCGTATACTATATTATCTGTGTACAGTCTGGGTGTATTATTACATGAGCACTGTATACTATATTATCTGTGCACAGCCTGGGTGTATTATTACATGAGCACTGTATACTATATTATCTGTGCACAGTCTGGGTGTATTATTACATGAGCACCGTATACTATATTATCTGTGTACAGTCTGGGTGTATTATTACATGAGCACTGTATACTATATTATCTGTGCACAGCCTGGGTGTATTATTACATGAGCACTGTATACTATATTATCTGTACACAGTCTGGGTGTATTATTACATGAGCACTGTATACTATATTATCTGTGTACAGTCTGGGTGTATTATTACATGAGCACTGTATACTATATTATCTGTGCACAGCCTGGGTGTATTATTACATGAGCACTGTATACTATATTATCTGTACACAGTCTGGGTGTACTATTACATGAGCAGTGTATACTATATTATCTGTGCACAGTCTGGGTGTATTATTACATGAGCACTGTATACTATATTATCTGTGCACAGCCTGGGTGTATTATTACATGAGCACTGTATACTATATTATCTGTGCACAGTCTGGGTGTATTATTACATGAGCACTGTATACTATATTATCTGTGCACAGCCTGGGTGTATTATTACATGAGCACTGTATACTATTATCTGTGCACAGCCTGGGTGTATTATTACATGAGCACTGTATACTATATTATCTGTGCACAGTCTGGGTGTATTATTACATGAGCACTGTATACTATATTATCTGTGCACAGCCTGGGTGTATTATTACATGAGCACTGTATACTATTATCTGTGCACAGCCTGGGTGTATTATTACATGAGCACTGTATACTATATTATCTGTGCACAGTCTGGGTGTATTATTACATGAGCACTGTATACTATATTATCTGTGCACAGCCTGGGTGTATTATTACATGAGCACTGTATACTATTATCTGTGCACAGCCTGGGTGTATTATTACATGAGCACTGTATACTATTATCTGTGCACAGCCTGGGTGTATTATTACATGAGCAGTGTATACTATATTATCTGTGCACAGTCTGGGTGTATTATTACATGAGCACTGTATACTATATTATCTGTGCACAGTCTGGGTGTATTATTACATCAGTACTGTATACTATATTATCTGTGCACAGTCTGGGTGTATTATTACATGAGCACTGTATACTATATTATCTGTGCACAGCCTGGGTGTATTATTACATGAGCACTGTATACTATATTATCTGTGCACAGTCTGGGTGTATTATTACATGAGCAGTGTATACTATTATCTGTACACAGTCTGGGTGTATTATTACATGAGCAGTGTATACTATATTATCTGTGCACAGTCTGGGTGTATTATTACATGAGCAGTGTATACTATATTATCTGTGTACAGTCTGGGTGTATTATTACATGAGCAGTGTATACTATATTATCTGTGCACAGTCTGGGTGTATTATTACATGAGCACTGTATACTATATTATCTGTGCACAGCCTGGGTGTATTATTACATGAGCACTGTATACTATATTATCTGTGCACCGCCTGGGTGTATTATTACATGAGCACTGTATACTATATTATCTGTGCACAGTCTGGGTGTAATATTACATGAGCAGTGTATACTATATTATCTGTGCACTGTCTGGGTGTATTATTACATGAGCAGTGTATACTATATTATCTGTGCACAGTCTGGTTGTATTATTACATGAGCAGTGTATACTATATTATCTGTGCACAGTCTGGGTGTATTATTACATGAGCAGTGTATACTATATTATCTGTGCACAGCCTGGGTGTATTATTACATGAGCACTGTATACTATATTATCTGTGCACAGTCTGGGTGTATTATTACATGAGCACCGTATACTATATTATCTGTGTACAGTCTGGGTGTATTATTACATGAGCACCGTATACTATATTATCTGTGCACAGCCTGGGTGTATTATTACATGAGCACTGTATACTATATTATCTGTGCACAGCCTGGGTGTATTATTACATGAGCACTGTAAACTATATTATCTGTGCACAGCCTGGGTGTATTATTACATGAGCACTGTATACTATATTATCTGTGCACAGTCTGGGTGTATTATTACATGAGCAGTGTATACTATATTATCTGTGCACAGTCTGGGTGTATTATTACATGAGCAGTGTATACTATATTATCTGTGCACAGCCTGGGTGTATTATTACATGAGCACTGTATACTATATTATCTGTGCACAGTCTGGGTGTATTATTACATGAGCACTGTATACTATATTATCTGTGCACAACCTGGGTGTATTATTACATGAGCAGTGTATACTATATTATCTGTGCACAGTCTGGGTGTATTATTACATGAGCAGTGTATACTATTATCTGTACACAGTCTGGGTGTATTATTACATGAGCACTGTATACTATATTATCTGTGCACAGCCTGGGTGTATTATTACATGAGCACTGTATACTATATTATCTGTGCACAGTCTGGGTGTATTATTACATGAGCACTGTATACTATATTATCTGTGCACCGCCTGGGTGTATTATTACATGAGCACTGTATACTATATTATCTGTGTACAGTCTGGGTGTATTATTACATGAGCACTGTATACTATATTATCTGTGTACAGTCTGGGTGTATTATTATATGAGCACTGTGTACTATATTATCTGTGCACAGTCTGGGTGTATTATTACATGAGCACTGTATACTGTATTATCTGTGCACAGTCTGGGTGTATTATTACATGAGCACTGTATACTGTATTATCTGTGCACAGTCTGGGTGTATTATTACATGAGCACTGTATACTGTATTATCTGTGTACAGCCTGGGTGTATTATTACATGAGCACTGTATACTATATTATCTGTGCACAGTCTGGGTGTATTATTACATGAGCACTGTATACTGTATCATCTGTGCACAGTCTGGGTGTATTATTACATGAGCACTGTATACTGTATCATCTGTGCACAGTCTGGGTGTATTATTACATGAGCACTGTATACTGTATCATCTGTGCACAGTCTGGGTGTATTATTACATGAGCACTGTATACTGTATCATCTGTGCACAGTCTGGGTGTATTATTACATGAGCACTGTATACTATATTGTCTGTGCACAGTCTGGGTGTATTATTACATGAGCACTGTATACTATATCGTCTGTGCACAGTCTGGGTGTATTATTACATGAGCACTGTATACTATATCGTCTGTGCACAGTCTGGGTGTATTATTACATGAGCAGTGTATACTATATCGTCTGTGCACAGTCTGGGTGTATTATTACATGAGCAGTGTATACTATATCGTCTGTGCACAGCCTGGGTGTATTATTACATGAGCAGTGTATACTATATCGTCTGTGCACAGCCTGGGTGTATTATTACATGAGCACTGTATACTGTATCATCTGTGCACAGTCTGGGTGTATTATTACATGAGCACTGTATACTATATTATCTGTGCACAGTCTGGGTGTATTATTACATGAGCACTGTATACTATATCGTCTGTGCACAGTCTGGGTGTATTATTACATGAGCACTGTATACTATATCGTCTGTGCACAGCCTGGGTGTATTATTTCATGAGCAGTGTATACTATATCGTCTGTGCACAGTCTGGGTGTATTATTACATGAGCACTGTATACTATATTATCTGTGCACAGTCTGGGTGTATTATTACATGAGCACTGTATACTATATTATCTGTGCAGAGTCTGGGTGTATTATTACATGAGCACTGTATACTATATTATCTGTGCACAGTCTGGGTGTATTATTACATGAGCACTGTATACTGTATTATCTGTGCACAGTCTGGGTGTATTATTACATGAGCACGGTTTATTTGTCAGTGGTTGCAGATAAGGTATGGCTAAGTAATGAACGTGTTAATCATATTAATTTGCCACAGTTTCTGTCAGTCTCCTGCTGATTTGTTCTGCCCTGGGACTTGTAGTGCGTCACCTTATTACACCGCTGTCCGTATATCCACAACCGCCTTGTAAGTCAGTGGGGTCTGCGGTGTGAGGGTCATGTCTGCTGTGAGACCAAGCCAACATTATGTCATGTACCGACGCTGCAGATGTGAACGCCGCCCTAAATGATGGTATTGATGTGCAATGATTGTTATAAAGTGTATCAAGAATGTTATAAGATGTTCTGATGTCCCGGAGCCGGCCCCGCCATAGTGCAGGATTACAGGAAGGCGCCTCTCTGCAATAACGGATAGAATGTGGTATAATATAGGAAAAATAACGTATATAATCTACTATAGTAATATATATATATATATATATATATATATATATATATATATATATATACTGTATATACTCTACAATGCTGTATATAATCTAGTACAATATAATCCACTATAACATATCTAATCTCCTACAATATAATGGGGATATGAACATTTTTTCCTGGATCTGAGATCAATATTCCCTGCACGGTCGGTAATTCATCTTCTTGTCGCTGTGACCGGAATAATGGCGACGTCGGATCCGCTTATTGTAAAGGACTGGAAAGCTGGAATATTAATGAAAAAGGAGTAATTTAGTGTAAAACCCGCGAGACGTCCGGAGAAGATTCCATCATTTACTGAGTAAATAACAAAGCTAATGGGAAAAAGAAAATCCAACCAAAAAGCAGCAAAAGGGCCAAACGAAGAGGGTGTGTGTGTGTGTGGGGTGTGTGTGTGTGGAGTGATATAATGGGGGGGGGGTGAGGGGTTTATATAATGGGGGGGAGGGAAGGGGGTAATATAATGGGGGGTTCCAATGTAATAAGAGGGGGGCGACATTTTGAGAGTGGGCCAATAGATAGATAATCCTGTACTAGTCCCGCCCTGGAGATCCTCAGTGTTACAGATAATACAGGGTTCGGGGGATATTGTCACTCCTTAGGGAGAGACCACCATATAGGTGTGTGGAGACTTGTTAAGCCTTTAGCACTCCACTTTGCAAGGAACTATGGGAAGAATATGCAAATCCGCCTTCCATGATGTAATTAGGAAGACATTTGCTGCCTCATTGTTGCAAACCAATAGAGGGCGCTCACTGGAATGTGCAAGCCTGTCTTAAGACAGGATTCCAGTGAAATAACCCAATAATACAGTGATAGATCACAGGACAGACACAGAGCAGATAGAAGATCCCGGGAGTCCGAGCAGCTAAGAGGAGACTCCGGAGCATGTAGCTCTGTGTGCGGAGTGTCTGCGCTCGGCCTGGTGTAGATGATACAGCCTGACCGCGGGGGGTCTCCGATAGCTCCTTCTCACACTGACAGGACTGCCCGGTGCTATCACGTCTCATACATGGGGTGGGAGATGTTCTCCAGCATGGAGGTCACCACGGACAGTGTCCTTCTGTCACCCCCCACCTGTACTGGGTCCAGGGGGCCCCCCAGGACAGAGCTGGCCCTTCTAACCAGCCTGACAAGTCTATTCCTGTCCCTGGCTGGTATACAGCGCCCCCAGCAGGCCACTACAAAGAAGATGGAAAAGGCCCTAAGAAGTGGCCCCTGGACCCCACAGACCCTAAAAAGTAGCCCCTGAACCCACAGGCCCTAAGAAGTGGCCCCTGGACCCCACAGCCTCTAAGAAGTGGCCCCTGGACCTCACAGCCCCTAAGAAGTGGCCCCTGGACCTCACAGCCCCTAAGAAGTGGCCCCTGGACCTCACAGCCCCTAAGAAGTGGCCCCTGGACCCCACAACCCCTAAGAAGTGACCCCTGGACCTCACAGACCCTAAAAAGTAGCCCCTGAACCCACAGGCCCTAAGAAGTGGCCCCTGGACCCCACAGCCTCTAAGAAGTGGCCCCTGGACCTCACAGCCCCTAAGAAGTGGCCCCTGGACCTCACAGCCCCTAAGAAGTGGCCCCTGGACCTCACAGCCCCTAAGAAGTGGCCCCTGGACCTCACAGCCCCTAAGAAGTGGCCCCTGGACCCCACAACCCCTAAGAAGTGGCCCCTGGACCTCACAGCCCCTAAGAAGTGGCCCCTGGACCCCACAGGCCCTAAGAAGTGACCCCCACAGACCCTAATAAGTGACCTCTGGACCCCACAGGCCCTAAGAAGTGACCCCTAGTAACTGTTTCCCTAGGGTCACTTACATCCTCCCTGCCCCCTCCTTATTATACCTTCCAGGATCTGATAAAGGGATGTTCTCTGGATAAATCTCATTGGGGCAGAGAAGATCTGCAGATAATGACATTTTTGCTCCGCGTGTCACTCCGGAGACTGACACGTGGTGGGAGAAGCCATACTGACCGCACTGACCGTACCGACCGCTCTGACTGCACTGACCATACTGACCGCACTGACCGTACCGACCGCTCTGACTGCACTGACCATACTGATCGCACTGACCGTACCGACCGCTCTGACTGCACTGACCATACTGATCGCACTGACCGTACCGACCGCTCTGACTGCACTGACCATACTGATCGCACTGACCGTACCGACCGCTCTGACTGCACTGACCATACTGATCGCACTGACTGCACTGACCATACTGATCGCACTGACCGCACTGACCGTACCGACCGCTCTGACCGCACTGACCATACTGATCGCACTGACCGCACTGACCGTACCGACCGCACCAACTGCACCGACCGTACCGACCGCACTGACCGCACTGACCGCTGAATCCCTCCTGATCCCAGGCTGAAGACAACAGTGCGAGAAGTCGCTTTCTATTCTGCGAGAGCCGTTGCAGAAAGTCTGCCCAATCATTACTCAATGTGTTATTCCCATCTATCACCCTGTGACCTCTATAAGATCAGCACACTCCTCTCCTGAAATACTCTGTGCTGCTGGGGTGATAGATAAGTGTCAGCGAGGAGAGACTAGAGTCAGTGTCCAGGCTCCGGTAGCCATCGCTGTCGCCTTCACAGTCTTCCTCAGGTCTCTCACCTCTCTCGTCTTGGTGCTGATGGCGGCACCTTGGAGGGGTCATCTTTGGAGCTCTTCCTGGAGAGCCATGGCTTCTTCTGATATCTCCATCTGTTTGGATAAAGCGCCGTCTCCTGACCCCAAAATGGAGAGTTTTTTGAGCATTTTTATTTTGAAAAACCATAAAATCTCTTCGGGGTCCGAGACTTATTCCCACCAGCTGCTGACTGTTCCCCATAGACATATCTGCGTCTGCTACGTAGACGGAGCCTCAGGGGTCCTTTGGTGCCTTTGGTGTCACAGACGACTTTTCATTGTTGAACATTGTTGATTCAGACCTGATATTAATTCTAGAAAGGCCATTGGCCAATACAAGGGCGAGGAACCGACCCAAGAGTAATGTCAGGGGAGATGGAGAGGGGAAGAAACATCAGGCCCTAATGTCCAAGGTGACAAGACCTTACACCATAGTGGGGGCCACTAATGCAGTGAACTGACCGATGAGAGACAAGATGTCCTGTAAGATGTCTTATGTCATACACAAGGAGTGGACACACCTAATGACCATAGTCCAGTCTTGTGAATTCCTCTATCCATCGACTAGTCTACATGTTCCCTCTCTGGTTATGATATTGTAAGTAGGACCCATGGACGAGTGATCTCCAGGGCCACCAGGGCAACAAGCCGCTGTGTCCAGTCACTGGTGATGAGGGACCCATGGAGACCCCACTCTTCACTGACGTCCTCTTTATTGGGGTAGATTTTGTCAAAAGTTCTTTGTTAGATACTGTTCTATGTTTGATGCTGTTCTCAAGTGTTTTATACTCCCACCACTAGAGGCCACTGCTCCTTGGCTATTGCCCACAATCAAGATGGCTAGTATTGTTTCATGTCTGTGGCCATCTTGCTTCCTGTTCTAGGCCTATATAAACTCAGAGCACATTCACACCCGCGCTTGAGTATTGTGTTTATTCCCAGTCTCTAGCTCTGAGGTATATCTTGCTCAGATTACCTTGGCTCTGTCTTCTTACCCTCTTGTGTACCGACCTTGACTCCATCTTCTTACCCTCTTGTGTACCGACCTTGACTCCATCTTCTTACCCACTTGTGTACTGACCTTGGCTCCATCTTCTTACCCACTTGTGTACTGACCTTGGCTCTGTCTTCTTACCCACTTATGTACTGACCTTGGCTCTGTCTTCTTACCCACTTGTGTACTGACCTTGGCTCTGTCTTCTTACCCACTTGTGTACTGACCTTGGCTCCATCTTCTTACCCACTTGTGTACTGACCTTGGCTCTGTCTTCTTACCCTCTTGTGTACTGACCTTGGCTCCATCTGCTTACCCGCTTGTGTACTGACCTTGGCTCCATCTTCTTACCCACTTGTGTACTGACCTTGGCTCTGTCTTCTTACCCACTTATGTACTGACCTTGGCTCCATCTGCTTACCCGCTTGTGTACTGACCTTGGCTCCATCTGCTTACCCGCTTGTGTACTGACCTTGGCTCCATCTGCTTACCCACTTGTGTACTGACCTTGGCTCCATCTGCTTACCCACTTGTGTACTGACCTTGGCTCCGTCTGCTTACCCACTTGTGTACTGACCTTGGCTCCATCTTCTTACCCGCTTGTGTACTGACCTTGGCTCTGTCTTCTTACCCACTTGTGTACTGACCTTGGCTCCATCTGCTTACCCACTTGTGTACTGACCTTGGCTCCATCTTCTTACCCACTTGTGTACTGACCTTGGCTCCATCTTCTTACCCACTTGTGTACTGACCTTGGCTCTGTCTTCTTACCCACTTATGTACTGACCTTGGCTCCATCTTCTTACCCACTTGTGTACTGACCTTGGCTCCATCTTCTTACCCACTTGTGTAATGACCTTGGCTCCATCTGCTTACCCACTTGTGTACTGACCTTGGCTCCATCTGCTTACCCGCTTGTGTACTGACCTTGGCTCCATCTGCTTACCCACTTGTGTAATGACCTTGGCTCCATCTGCTTACCCACTTGTGTACTGACCTTGGCTCCATCTGCTTACCCACTTGTGTAATGACCTTGGCTCCATCTGCTTACCCACTTGTGTAATGACCTTGGCTCCATCTGCTTACCCGCTTGTGTACTGACCTTGGCTCTGTCTTCTTACCCACTTGTGTACTGACCTTGGCTCCATCTGCTTACCCGCTTGTGTACTGACCTTGGCTCTGTCTTCTTACCTACTTGTGTACTGACCTTGGCTCTGTCTTCTTACCCACTTGTGTACTGACCTTGGCTCCATCTGCTTACCCACTTGTGTACTGACCTTGGCTCCATCTGCTTACCCGCTTGTGTACTGACCTTGGCTCCATCTGCTTACCCACTTGTGTACTGACCTTGGCTCCATCTGCTTACCCACTTGTGTACTGACCTTGGCTCCATCTGCTTACCCACTTGTGTACTGACCTTGGCTCCATCTGCTTACCCGCTTGTGTACCCACCTTGGCTCTGTCTTCTTACCCACTTGTGTACTGACCTTGGCTCCATCTGCTTACCCGCTTGTGTACTGACCTTGGCTCCATCTGCTTACCCACTTGTGTACTGACCTTGGCTCCATCTGCTTACCCACTTGTGTACTGACCTTGGCTCCATCTGCTTACCCGCTTGTGTAATGACCTTGGCTCCATCTGCTTACCCGCTTGTGTACTGACCTTGGCTCCATCTGCTTACCCGCTTGTGTACTACACTTGGCTCCATCTGCTTACCCGCTTGTGTACTGACCTTGGCTCCATCTGCTTACCCGCTTGTGTACTGACCTTGGCTCCATCTGCTTACCCGCTTGTGTACTGACCTTGGCTCCATCTGCTTACCCACTTGTGTACTGACCTTGGCTCCATCTGCTTACCCACTTGTGTACTGACCTTGGCTCCATCTTCTTACCCACTTGTGTACTGACCTTGGCTCCATCTGCTTACCCACTTGTGTAATGACCTTGACTCCATCTTCTTACCCTCTTGTGTACTGATCTTGGCTCCGTCTTCTTACCCACTTGTGTACCGACCTTTGCTCTGTGTTCTTACCCGCTTGTGTACCGACCTTGGCTCCGTCTGCTTACCCGCTTGTGTACCCACCTTGGCTCTGTCTTCTTACCCACTTGTGTACCGACCTTGGCTCCGTCTGCTTACCCGCTTGTGTACCCACCTTGGCTCTGTCTTCTTACCCACTTGTGTACCGACCTTGGCTCCGTCTGCTTACCCGCTTGTGTACCCACCTTGGCTCCGTCTGCTTACCCGCTTGTGTACCCACCTTGGCTCCGTCTGCTTACCCGCTCGTGTACTGACTTTGGCTCCACCTGACTACCTGCTTATGTACCGACCCTGGCTATCCACTGACCAAGACTTCTACTCCGCAGCATCTGCCATCCTTCCTGGCTACCGGATACCAACTGTATAACACCAATATTGTAACATTCTAACTCTATAAAGACAGGTGTCGAGTAATGGTTGAGTGCAAGTCCTAGTGTGTAAGTTCCCAATCCACCTGCTTCTGCTTTGGCAAGGAGTGCATTGTCAATCACAAAAAAAATCCATCTTCTTACCGACTTTGAGTAACCAACTTTTCTCTTGCTACAACCCCACTGTTCGAGCTGTCTCACCTTACTACATGAGCAGTGTTCAGATCACACAGGACAGATAACCAATATCAGCCACATCTTATAGGGTATGGAATATGATGATCAATCCCACTTTGGTGACTCTTTGGAAAGGTAAGGGTCCCCTGACTCCCATCTCCTTGCTCTTCAGTGGAGATGTGACCACATGGGGTAATAGGAGTCACAAGACGAGCTGAACAAACAGCAATCTCCTACTAAACTATAAGGAGGGCAGGAATTGCTGAAGACGAACCATTGAGGCCCCAGCTTTCCCAATAGAGCATTCAGATATTTATAGTCTATTTTATGGACATGCCTAAGATGAGAATATCCCTCAAGAATACAGAAGCTTAGAGCATGGAAATAATTCAATCCTTCCTGAAGATGTAGAGAATATTTTATCATCTAAGAGAATCTCCACTTACTATCACATCCGAGAGTCTACAAGACTTGATCTCGCGGGTCTCAGAAGGAATGGTTTTCTGCTAATGAGTCTCATGTTTGTCAGTTCTTACTAAGGGGCTATTGAAGACCCTGAAGCCTAAGACTCCTCAAGCCCTCGGCTACTAATAGCATCTTTGATTCCATATAGTCAGGCTTTTCCTTGAAGGATTGAGAAGGATTGAGGATTGTCTTGTGCTGCCTTCAAACATCCAGCTCCTTGCCAGGGTCTTGGATAGTCCTTGGAGAATTGCCCTCTATAAAAAAAAAAATCAAAGGAGTAAATGAGCTCCAGGCTCGGTGTTGTAAGGAGCCATTATGGCAGACACGCAAACCTTGAAACTTCCACACATTGACCATTTACCCAAATCACTTGGGAATCTGGAAGATCTTTCCAAAGACGGGATTAAAGCAAGTGGCCAAGGAGGATAAAGCTGATGGTGGAAGCCTGTCGTGTCCTAAACCTACAGACTCCTCCTGGGGTCTGCTCTCCAGTGAAGGAGTAAAGGCCACTTGACCCCATCTTCATACCCTTTACAAGCAATGCTGCAGGAGATTATGTCCAGATCTAGGGTAACTTATGGGGCTGACATTGTACAACAACCTCCAAACACATCTCACACACTCTGAATGAAGCTTCAATTTTTAGTTGCCATCAAGCCTTTCCCCGACCGCGTCTTCAGATTGGACTCCGCAGTATTATTGATTGGACCTCCACTGAACATGAGATCAATCAGGCATCCATCAAAATGTGGGTAACCCTATAAAAGTGCCATGTGTCACCAGCACGGTTCCTATGGGCGATGTGATGGTGACCATTAGTGGTTGTGGCCCTAACTCCATGACCCGAGATCTGATCGGAATATTAATAGACTTCCCTTACGGGGGTGAATGGGGGGCCAATGTTTCTTATTGCACTGGGGAAGCTTTCGGGGACGCGGCACCAGCTGAGCTGCTCTTCGGGTCTTCCCGTGAATCTGCCTGCGCTAATATCCACCATGTGCAGATGTTTGGATGTGATTCCGGGAGACAGGCGGACGGAGCGGAGCTGTAAAGAGCCTTTCAAAGAATGTTTAATTTATCGAGCCCTAATAAATTTCTGTTTAAAAGCTCCCGTAAATAATTCAGGGAAAATATTAAAATCCTCTTGACATAAATCACAGAATATTTCCTCAAAATGAACACGAAAGTAGCTCGGACGGGTCAGAACTTCACGAAAGCCTCAGAACTCATTACAAGTTTTTCTCATCAAGAGTCAAATGGATTAAACACAAAACCCAGAAATCTGGATGAATATTTTATTTGTGTTACTTCTTATTAGTTCACCTGATGTAATCCATGAACTCGAAGCTCAGGTAGGAGGAGAAGACCGAGGATCGGGAGGTGGTGGGCTCCGGCCCAGGCTGAAGGCTCTATAGGATCTGATCCATTCTGGTCATTCAGGGGTTTCGCTCTTCGGTCCATCCACCAAGGTGGTCTTATATTTATATCTAGTGGCACAACCATGAGAATAGAAACATCTTTGGTAGTCAAGTGGTCCCTGTATATGGTCTGTCCATCAGTGGTCTGGAAGTTCACATAAGATTCCCAGTGGTCCAGAGTCTCTAATAACATCCTTAGTAGGCCAGATAATCTAATAACATCCCTGATAGTTTAGAGACTGTCTGTTCTGATAGGACCTCTGGAGGTTTGAGGATCTGATAGGATCTCGGGTGTTCGGGGCTCTCGTAATATCCCTGAAGGTTCAGAGGATCTCAAAAATCTCAGGAGGTTCAGGGGCTCTCAGAAGATCCCTGGTGCACCAGAAGTTCTGAAGAAATCCCTGGAGATTTATATACCCTCATAACATCCCTGAAGATTCAGAGACTTCCATATGATTCCTGGTGGCCCAGAGTCTCTGAGAACATCCCTGGTGGTCCAGAGTCTCTGAGAGCATCTCTGGTGGCTCAGAGTCTCTGAGAACATCTCTGGTGATCCAGAGTCTCTGAGAACATCTCTGGTGGCCCAGAGTCTCTGAGAACATCTCTGGTGGTCCAGAGTCTCTGAGAACATCTCTGGTGGCCCAGAGTCTCTGAGAACATCCCTGGTGGTCCAGAGTCTCTGAGAGCATCTCTGGTGGTCCAGAGTCTCTGAGAGCATCTCTGGTGATCCAGAGTCTCTGAGAACATCTCTGGTGGCCCAGAGTCTCTGAGAACATCTCTGGTGGTCCAGAGTCTCTGAGAACATCTCTGGTGGCCCAGAGTCTCTGAGAACATCTCTGGTGGTACAGAGTCTCTGATAACATATCTGGTGGTCCAGAGTCTCTGAGAACATCTCTGGTGGTCCAGAGTCTCTGAGAACATCTCTGGTGGTCCAGAGTCTCTGAGAACATCTCTGGTGGTCCAGAGTCTCTGAGAACATCTCTGGTGGTCCAGAGTCTCTGATAACATATCTGGTGGCCCAGAGTCTCTGAGAACATCTCTGGTGGTCCAGAGTCTCTGAGAACATCTCTGGTGGTCCAGAGTCTCTGAGAACATCTCTGGTGGCCCAGAGTCTTTGAGAACATCTCTGGTGGCCCAGAGTCTCTGAGAACATCTCTGGTGGTCCAGAGTCTATGAGAACATCTCTGGTGGTCCAGAGTCTCTGAGAACATCTCTGGTGGTCCAAAGTTTCTGAGAACATCTCTGGTGGTCCAGAGTCTCTGAGAGCATCTCTGGTGGTCCAGAGTCTCTGAGAACATCTCTGGCGGTCCAGAGGCTTTTATACAATCTCTATTGGATTAGTCTGCACCCACCAGCATCTCCCCTTATGTCCGATCTGCTTGCTGCTGGTGTTTCTGCTCTGCCCACCATGTCTCTCTTGCTGCAGACATCATGGCACCCCAAGCCTCTGCCCATGGGCATGCACCCCCTGGACTCCTCCTGTTAGGTCAGCATCCAGTAACCTATTTCTGACCACTCATTGTCAGGTTCCTGAGCAATCACATGTCTTATTATAAAGGTGTAACGTGTCTGCTCACGTGTTGTGCGGGATCTGTTAACCATTTCTTTGCTGCAGTTGTAGATAACACTTCCAATCCCACCAGCGCTCTGTGTCACTCCGTTACTCCTCCTGGGTGACATTTTGCCCTCCTCTGTCCCTCCACCACCTACACGAGCAGCCTCCATCTTTGATGACCTCTTCTTTGGTCTTGCACTATATGAGCACCACAAGGACTGTCCTAACCCTAACATGACAGGGCTTCCTCTGTGTGTCTACAGTGTGAACAGTCTCTTGTGTATGTGAGGAGGACGCGAGGAGTCCCCGGGCCGCACATATGTCCCTCTGCTGTTCTCGCCTCACGCGTGTTGATGTTCTCTCTTGCATTAAGCTTGTGGCTTTGATAACCTGATTACACGACACATGGCCGACCCCGAATCTTCCGATACAGCAACATTATTATATTCTAATTGTGCTTTATTTACACCACATGTGGAGGGGCAGATACAGTACTGACTGGCTGGTGCACTGTATATGGAGGTACTCTCTGGCCGGTGCACTATATATGGAGGTACTCTCTGGCTGGTGCACTGTATATGGAGGTACTCTCTGGCCGGTGCACTATATATGGAGGTACTCTCTGGCTGGTGCACTGTATATGGAGGTACTCTCTGGCTGGTGCACTGTATATGGAGGTACTCTCTGGCTGGTGCACTGTATACGGAGGTACTCTCTGACTGGTGCACTATATATGGAGGTACTCTCTGGCTGGTGCACTGTATACGGAGGTACTCTCTGGCTGGTGCACTGTATATGGAGGTACTCTCTGGCTGGTGCACTGTATATGGAGGTACTCTCTGACTGGTGCACTGTATACGGAGGTACTCTCTGACTGGTGCACTATATATGGAGGTACTCTCTGGCTGGTGCACTGTATACGGAGGTACTCTCTGGCTGGTGCACTGTATATGGAGGTACTCTCTGGCCGGTGCACTGTATACGGAGGTACTCTCTGTCTGGTGCACTGTATACGGAGGTACTCTCTGGCTGGTGCACTGTATATGGAGGTACTCTCTGGCTGGTGCACTGTATATGGAGGTACTCTCTGGCTGGTGCACTGTATACGGAGGTACTCTCTGGCTGGTGCACTGTATATGGAGGTACTCTCTGGCTGGTGCACTGTATACGGAGGTACTCTCTGGCTGGTGCACTGTATACGGAGGTACTCTCTGGCTGGTGCACTGTATACGGAGGTACTCTCTGGCTGGTGCACTGTATACGGAGGTACTCTCTGGCTGGTGCACTGTATACGGAGGTACTCTCTGGCTGGTGCACTGTATACGGAGGTACTCTCTGGCCGGTGCACTGTATACGGAGGTACTCTCTGGCTGGTGCACTGTATACGGAGGTACTCTCTGGCTTGTGCACTGTATACGGAGGTACTCTCTGGCTGGTGCACTGTATACGGAGGTACTCTCTGGCTGGTGCACTGTATACGGAGGTACTCTCTGGCTGGTGCACTGTATACGGAGGTACTCTCTGGCTGGTGCACTGTATACGGAGGTACTCTCGGGCTGGTGCACTGTATACGGAGGTACTCTCTGGCTGGTGCACTGTATACGGAGGTACTCTCTGGCCGGTGCACTGTATATGGAGGTAATCTCTGGCCGGTGCACTGTATATGGAGGTACTCTCTGGCTGGTGCACTGTATATGGAGGTACTCTCTGGCTGGTGCACTGTATACGGAGGTACTCTCTGGCTGGTGCACTGTATACGGAGGTACTCTCTGGCACTGTATACGGAGGTACTCTCTGGCTGGTGCACTGAATACGGAGTTACTCTCTGGCTGGTGCACTGTATACGGAGGTACTCTCTGGCTGGTGCACTGTATACGGAGGTACTCTCTGGCTGGTGCATTGTATACAGAGGTACTCTCTGGCTGGTGCACTGTATATGGAGGTACTCTCTGGCTGGTGCACTGTATACGGAGGTACTCTCTGGCTGGTGCACTGTATACGGAGGTACTCTCTGGCTGGTGCACTGTATACAGAGGTACTCTCTGGCTGGTGCACTGTATACGGAGGTACTCTCTGGCTGGTGCACTGTATATGGAGGTACTCTCTGGCTGGTGCACTGTATACGGAGGTACTCTCTGGCTGGTGCACTATATACGGAGGTACTCTCTGGCTGGTGCACTGTATACGGAGGTACTCTCTGGCTGGTGCACTGAATACGGAGGTACTCTCTGGCTGGTGCACTGTATATGGAGGTACTCTCGGGCTGGTGCACTGTATACGGAGGTACTCTCTGGCTGGTGCATTGTATACGGAGGTACTCTCTGGCTGGTGCACTGTATACGGAGGTACTCTCTGGCTGGTGCACTGTATACGGAGGTACTCTCTGGCTGGTGCACTGTATACGGAGGTACTCTCTGGCTGGTGCATTGTATACAGAGGTACTCTCTGGCTGGTGCACTGTATACGGAGGTACTCTCTGGCTGGTGCACTGTATACGGAGGTACTCTCTGGCTGGTGCACTGTATACGGAGGTACTCTCTGGCCGGTGCACTGTATATGGAGGTAATCTCTGGCCGGTGCACTGTATACGGAGGTACTCTCTGGCTGGTGCATTGTATACAGAGGTACTCTCTGGCTGGTGCACTGTATACGGAGGTACTCTCTGGCTGGTGCACTGTATACGGAGGTACTCTCTGGCTGGTGCATTGTATACGGAGGTACTCTCTGGCTGGTGCACTGTATACGGAGGTACTCTCTGGCTGGTGCACTGTATACGGAGGTACTCTCTGGCTGGTGCACTGTATACGGAGGTACTCTCTGGCTGGTGCATTGTATACAGAGGTACTCTCTGGCTGGTGCACTGTATACGGAGGTACTCTCTGGCTGGTGCACTGTATACGGAGGTACTCTCTGGCTGGTGCACTGTATACGGAGGTACTCTCTGGCTGGTGCACTGTATATGGAGGTACTCTCTGGCTGGTGCACTGTATACGGAGGTACTCTCTGGCTGGTGCACTGTATACGGAGGTACTCTCTGGCTGGTGCACTGTATACGGAGGTACTCTCTGGCTGGTGCACTGTATACGGAGGTACTCTCTGGCTGGTGCACTGTATACGGAGGTACTCTCGGGCTGGTGCACTGTATACGGAGGTACTCTCTGGCTGGTGCACTGTATACGGAGGTACTCTCTGGCCGGTGCACTGTATACGGAGGTACTCTCTGGCCGGTGCACTGTATATGGAGGTACTCTCTGGCTGGTGCACTGTATACGGAGGTACTCTCTGGCTGGTGCACTGTATACGGAGGTACTCTCTGGCACTGTATACGGAGGTACTCTCTGGCTGGTGCACTGTATATGGAGGTACTCTCTGGCTGGTGCACTGTATACGGAGGTACTCTCTGGCTGGTGCACTATATACGGAGGTACTCTCTGGCTGGTGCACTGTATACGGAGGTACTCTCTGGCTGGTGCACTGTATACAGAGGTACTCTCTGGCTGGTGCACTGTATACGGAGGTACTCTCTGGCTGGTGCACTGTATACGGAGGTACTCTCTGGCTGGTGCACTGTATACAGAGGTACTCTCTGGCTGGTGCACTATATACGGAGGTACTCTCTGGCTGGTGCACTGTATACAGAGGTACTCTCTGGCTGGTGCACTGTATACAGAGGTACTCTCTGGCTGGTGCACTGTATACGGAGGTACTCTCTGGCTGGTGCACTGTATACGGAGGTACTCTCTGTTTGGTGCACTGTATACGGAGGTACTCTCTGGCTGGTGCACTGTATACGGAGGTACTCTCTGGCTGGTGCACTGTATACGGAGGTACTCTCTGGCTGGTGCACTGTATACGGAGGTACTCTCTGGCTGGTGCACTGTATACGGAGGTACTCTCTGGCTGGTGCACTGTATACGGAGGTACTCTCTGGCTGGTGCACTGTATACGGAGGTACTCTCTGGCTGGTGCACTGTATACGGAGGTACTCTCTGGCTGGTGCACTGTATACGGAGGTACTCTCTGGCTGGTGCACTGTATACGGAGGTACTCTCTGGCTACTGCACTGTATACGGAGGTACTCTCTGGCTGGTGCACTGTATACGGAGGTACTCTCTGGCTGGTGCACTGTATACGGAGGTACTCTCTGGCTGGTGCACTGTATACGGAGGTATTCTCTGGTGCACTGTATATGGAGGTACTCTCTGGCTGGTGCACTGTATACGGAGGTACTCTCTGGCTGGTGCACTGTATATGGAGGTACTCTCTGGCTGGTGCACTGTATACGAAGGTACTCTCTGGCTGGTGCACTGTATACGGAGGTATTCTCTGGTGCACTGTATACGCAGGTACTGGCGCTGTTGTTTTTCCTGGTGAACAATCTGTCACGCTGTCCTCTGAGATAAGCATCTTCCTCCGACCATTGACCTTCCTCCGCCTAGAACGAGAGTTTTCTCAGAATCGTTCCGAGGGTTTTGTGTTTACAGCACCAAAATACATGAATAATTGCACAATTCATCAGCGAGCGGCGCACAGATGTAAAAACACGACATGAAATATAGATCAGAGCGATTCGCCATCCATCAGTAAATCTTTAATCACTGCATCGGCTGCGCGGATTGAGGGATCCGGATTAATAATTCATTCCTGCTAGTTTGTATATTCTCCTGATGGAAGGAAGAGTAAGAGGAGGAGGAAGAGGAAGAGGATGATGAGGAGGATGATGATGATGATGATGATGAGGAGGAGGAGCAGGAGGATGAGAAGGATAATGATTGGATGATGAGAATGATGATAAGGATGATGATGATGATGAGAATGGTGATGATGATGAGGAGGAGGATGAAGAGAATGATGAGGATGAGAATGATGATGATGATGATGATGGTGATGAGGAGGATGAGAATGATGATGATGATGAGAATGATGATGAAAAGGATAAGAATGATGATGAGGAGGATGATGAAGAGAATGATGAGGATGAGAATGATGATGATGATGATGATGATGATGATGATGATGATGAGAATGGTGATGAGGAGGATGAGAATGATGATGAGGAGGATGAGAATAATGATGATGAGGAGGAGGATGAAGAGAATGATGATGATGATGATGATGATGATGATGATGATGAGAATGGTGATGAGGAGGATGAGAATGATGAGGAGGAGGATGAAGAGAATGATGATGATGATGATGAGAATGGTGATGAGGAGGATGAGAATGATGATGATGAGGAGGATGATGATGATGAGGCTGAGAATGCTGTTACTTCAGGGTTGCTATGCCTATCAGCCAGGTTTTGGCTGGGTTTGTTCTCAGAGGTTTGGGATACTGAGCCAGTCAGGGCTGCACTTCAGGCCTAGTCTTTGGTAACCTGACACTTATCTTGCTCAGGTGCCTGTGATTCCATCTTGTCTCCAGGCTCTCCGTCCCCTGTACTCACCCCCAGGACCTCTCCCTGATTTCTGCTGATTTCTTGGATTACTGATATTGGTTACTCCCCCGATTTATTCCTTCTCTTGTTGTCTTGGCTTTATTGGTGACCTTCTGGTCTCATCTATGGCCTGATATGTCTGCATTCCTTTGGCTGTGCCCATGCTCTCCTGGTTCTTGGCCCTGACTTACTTATTATTCTCTTGCAGACGATAAGTTTTCTGGTCTGGTCCTCAGCCTGCCTATTGTCTAGTTCCTTGAGGTCACCACTTTGGTTCCAAGTCCATCCTACAAGGCTCTGGTGACTACATCTGGGTGACCTCAGGTTCTAGGAGCCAGGGCAGTGCCGGGTTATAGGTTACCTGCTGTATATTAGGAATCTTCATAAATAGCCATTTCATTACCTTTTGGGAATTACTGACAGTGACAGTTCCATAATAGACTTGGTGGAGGGGAAGGAGAATGGGATGGATGATGATGAGGAGAATGAAGAAGAAAATCGGGATGATATTGAGAATTATTTGGATAAACATAAAGATAATCAAGGTGTTAAATGGCATGAGATCCGTCACTGTGATGGGCATTTCTCTACCTCATCGCCCCAGATTATACCCAGTAGTACTTGTGGTGGATTTTGGGGAACCCTATGTGGCCTTCATGAGGTTCCAGATTACACAATCACATCAGAATCCATCAATGCCTGAACTTTACAGACTGCAATGAGTCAGGACAGACCACCATGGGGACATAGACCCCAGAGAAGTGACCATGGCACAGAGAAAAGTCAATATGGTTAATGTGGTGAAGATGGCGGACACCACACGATTTACACCCTACTACATACAGCTCAGGTCAGACTCTTCTTCCACCATTCTGGTTTGAACTTGCAGATTAATCCTGCAAATAGCCCAACACTTAGACCATAATGGTTGGCAGAATACGGCCAAATTCAAGTGCACCATTGGTTCTGTGGTTAAAGGGTCCCTGAAACAGACACATCTTGGCCCTTCTCCTAATGGTCAGTGGACCTTTACTAGAAGTGGTCGAGTGCCACGATCTAAGAACATTCTTCTCCATGATGCGGCATTGACTGAGGGGTGAGGAATGGAAGACAAGACAATGGAAGATGATGAGGGAGCAGCGGAGCAGGAGGTTAGAGCTCACACTCCTCAGACTTCACTTCTATTATGTGAACTTAAATGAACTCTGTCACGGAGCAAAGGTATACGTCTTCCTCCGGATGGTCTTTTGAATCAACAGGGACGCAAGAGGTCGGGAGACAACAGCAATTTATTGTAATCCACAAAGTTAGTAGCCGGCGGCGGTCACATCAACCGTAATAAGAATAAGTCCACAGAAGTCACAATCCAATGATAGCTTTGGTTCCTTGGTCCTGTAACTAAATTCTGGCTCTCTGCAGAGCTGTGCACAGGCCGGCTAACACATACTAACTGCTAGCTATATACTATATACTAAACTGTTACACCTATACCTGGGGGTGGGAAGGGCTGAGCCACAGATCCTTCCCCCCTCACCTATGCCAAGGAGAGCAGACTCCCTGTCTACTATGGACAATGCACCATCCAACATCTTCTTGGAGACACTGATCAGATTATCTCCACCCATTGTCCTCACTAGTTAGAGGTATTTGCATACAATGTGCTAACACACTAGACCCGAATCAGCCAACTACACACTGATGTATATAACAGGTTAGAGAATACATTCCACATGAAATATATATTACACATTGCCTATAGTATAGACTCTAACCATCCCGTGACAACCCCTCCCCCTCTCAAAACATGTGCATGACACAATTGGCCTACACAGGTAAATTGGGGAATGCACATCAGTCTCTATAGCTCATATGTCCTCCTGCCGGGATAACCCATCCGCGTTCTGGTGTTGGTTCCCTCGGCGGTACTGAATGGTAAAGTTGTAGGTTTGAAGGGCTGGCATCTGTCAGAAAATCCGGTCGATCCATGTTGGCGTCTCTCTGAGCTTGGCTTCGGGTCACTGCTCCCACAAAGTGGCACTGTAGATTTCCAACATCGTTGCCTAACAGAACATCGGCCGGCAGCCCGCTCATCACACCAATTGTGCATCGTTTTGGTCCATAACCATAGTCGAGTTCCACGGTAGCTTTAGGAATACGTCTTTGAGTACCCCCTGCCAACTTGATAGAAATGCCAGGACCCTCCTCTAGGGCCTCGGGTCGCACAACTCGGGGGTCCTCTACCGTTAGGAAAGCTCCCGAGTCCCGGAATCCAACAACTGTTCGGCCATCCAGTAGGACCTCCTGCAAGTGCTTCCTCTGAAGGTTTGCGGGATGTGTGGCGGAAGGCTGAATCCCATAGACCCCTGGAGGTGGAACAGATGTGTCATTCATGGAGTCATCTGGAAATGGGGCCAAACTTTCTGTCCTAGGAGTGGTTCCCAGGTAGTGAATAGGCCGGGATGCCACGGTGGCCCGTGCCCCCATGTTAACAGGGCAACTAGCTTGCTTCAACTTGTGGGCGAACATGTGGAAGGAGCTTCCCCCATTGTAAGACAAAGAGCGGAACTGAACTCGGTAGGTCTCTGGAGTGACTGCATAATACTTCTGCACCGCTCTTTTAATGGCCTCATAGTCCCGCTGATCACTAGGGTCCATGGCTCTGAGAGCTTCCGCAGCCCCATCTCGTAGGTGCCCCACCAGATACCGGACCCAATCCTTCTCTGGGACTTCCATCAGGCGGCACTGGTGTTCAAAGTCCTGAAAATATCCATCAACATCCCCAGCCGCTTCATCAAAGGTCTTGAAGTGTTTATGGGAGACATATGGTGGTTCTCTCACTGTTGGGCTGGGGGTCGACGTTTGATTATAATTCCTCATAGTTATCTCAGCCATTCGCATTTCATGCGCCATTCTTTCCTTTTCATGCGCCATTCTCTGTTCCTCCTTCTCCGTTTCCTGAGCCCTCTGTAATGCTCTACTCCTTTGCTCTGCAGTTGCTCCTAGCCCCAGCACTGCCAATTCCTCCTCATACAAAACAACCCATCTGCTCTTTTGGGTCTGTACCTGCCACTCCCGTATCTCTCCAGTCTCCTGGGGGCAGCCCTCCTCATGGTCGCTTTGCAGGGTCATCTCCTCCAGTGCCTCGATCAGTTGATCTTTCGTTCTTCCCTGGTAACTCAGGTTTAGTTCCCGGGCCCTTACTTGTAGACTTGCCATAGTCCAGTTCCTGTATTCTGAGGTTGTGGCTCCATTAATCGCTGGGCTGCTGTAGTCCATCTCGCTGTCCGCTGTTGATCCCACCGCTGCCAACCAGTTGTCACGGAGCAAAGGTATACGTCTTCCTCCGGATGGTCTTTTGAATCAACAGGGACGCAAGAGGTCGGGAGACAACAGCAATTTATTGTAATCCACAAAGTTAGTAGCCGGCGGCGGTCACATCAACCGTAATAAGAATAAGTCCACAGAAGTCACAATCCAATGATAGCTTTGGTTCCTTGGTCCTGTAACTAAATTCTGGCTCTCTGCAGAGCTGTGCACAGGCCGGCTAACACATACTAACTGCTAGCTATATACTATATACTAAACTGTTACACCTATACCTGGGGGTGGGAAGGGCTGAGCCACAGATCCTTCCCCCCTCACCTATGCCAAGGAGAGCAGACTCCCTGTCTACTATGGACAATGCACCATCCAACATCTTCTTGGAGACACTGATCAGATTATCTCCACCCATTGTCCTCACTAGTTAGAGGTATTTGCATACAATGTGCTAACACACTAGACCCGAATCAGCCAACTACACACTGATGTATATAACAGGTTAGAGAATACATTCCACATGAAATATATATTACACATTGCCTATAGTATAGACTCTAACCATCCCGTGACAAACTCCATCCATGAATAGACTGATACAAGGAGGCAGCGATGGAAGTAATGTGCCCCCCCCCCCCCTCGGCTTCTCCTGGATGATTATCGCCTGACGCACATTCTCCAGACGGACATATTAAACAACAGATATGAAGTCTCCTCCAATCTGGGGTTAAAGGAGGTCTCCACTGTACGGATTCATGTACTCTGTGAAGTCAAGTCACCTACAACCCATCAATTCCTTGGAGCAGTTCTCAGTAGCTGGTGGCCTCGTAGCTCCAGTACATAGAGGATGTGATGCTCAGACCTTCCAATGTCCCCATGTGAAACCTCGGGTTACAATGTCACAATCTGCCCTGGTAGAAGAAGCGTCCTCCAGGTGGGACTGGTGGGATGTCACTAGGAGACCAGTCATAGATGGAGCAGAGTCACATGGGTCATGTATGAGCTACTATGGAGGAGAACCAAGAAGATGTATGAGACGTCCTGCATAAAAGTATCATCTAGCTCTAGCTCTGGAGGACAATCTCTAGACAAGATCTAATGTCTATAACTAGTCCTTGTGTCAGGAAAAAGCAGTATATTGTACAGTATACACAACGTTATATAGGTACTTCATCATCTACAGACACTCACTGAGAGCAGAATAACTGAGGAAGAAAGAGCCAGGAACATGGAGGACGCTGGTCTCTGATCGGGATAGTGTGTCTTATACTGGACACGAAAATCACGTAGTGAAGGCTGGATATCTATAGACTGATCCTCATCACTTATATCCCATATGGTCTCTGTCCGGAGTCTCTTATACATATTACTGGAGATCTATAGACTGATCCTTATCACTTGTATCCCATATGGTCTCTGTCCGGAGTCTCTTATACATATTACTGGAGATCTATAGACTGATCCTCATCACTTATATCCCATATGGTCTCTGTCCGGAGTCTCTTATACATATTACTGGAGATCTATAGACTGATCCTCATCACTTATATCCCATATGGTCTCTGTCCGGAGTCTCTTATACATATTGCTGGGGATCTATACACTGATCCTCATCACCTATATCTATCCCATATGGTCTCTGTCCGGAGTCTCTTATACATATTACTGGAGATCTATACACTGATCCTCATCACCTATATCTATCCCATATGGTCTCTGTCCGGAGTCTCTTATACATATTGCTGGAGATCTATACACTGATCCTCATCACCTATATCTATCCCATATGGTCTCTGTCCGGAGTCTCTTATACATATTACTGGAGATCTATAGACTGATCCTCATCACTTATATCCCATATGGTCTCTGTCCGGAGTCTCTTATACATATTACTGGAGATCTATAGACTGATCCTCATCACTTATATCCCATATGGTCTCTGTCCGGAGTCTCTTATACATATTACTGGAGATCTATAGACTGATCCTCATCACTTATATCCCATATGGTCTCTGTCCGGAGTCTCTTATACATATTGCTGGGGATCTATACACTGATCCTCATCACCTATATCTATCCCATATGGTCTCTGTCCGGAGTCTCTTATACATATTACTGGAGATCTATACACTGATCCTCATCACCTATATCTATCCCATATGGTCTCTGTCCGGAGTCTCTTATACATATTGCTGGAGATCTATAGACTGATCCTCATCACTTATATCCCATATGGTCTCTGTCCGGAGTCTCTTATACATATTACTGGAGATCTATAGACTGATCCTCATCACTTATATCCCATATGGTCTCTGTCCGGAGTCTCTTATACATATTGCTGGGGATCTATACACTGATCCTCATCACCTATATCTATCCCATATGGTCTCTGTCCGGAGTCTCTTATACATATTACTGGAGATCTATACACTGATCCTCATCACCTATATCTATCCCATATGGTCTCTGTCCGGAGTCTCTTATACATATTGCTGGAGATCTATAGACTGATCCTCATAACTTATATCCCATATGGTCTCTGTCCGGAGTCTCTTATACATATTACTGGAGATCTATAGACTGATCCTCATCACTTATATCCCATATGGTCTCTGTCCGGAGTCTCTTATACATATTACTGGAGATCAATAGACTGATCCTCATCACTTATATCCCATATGGTCTCTGTCCGGAGTCTCTTATACATATTGCTGGGGATCTATAGACTGATCCTCATCACCTATATCTATCCCATATGGTCTCTGTCCGGAGTCTCTTATACATATTGCTGGAGATCTATAGACTGATCCTCATCACTTATATCCCATATGGTCTCTGTCCGGAGTCTCTTATACATATTACTGGAGATCTATAGACTGATCCTCATCACTTATATCCCATATGGTCTCTGTCCAGAGTCTCTTATACATATTGCTGGAGATCTATAGACTGATCCTTATCACTTATATCCCATATGGTCTCTGTCCGGAGTCTCTTATACATATTACTGGAGATCTATAGACTGGTCCTCATCACTTATATCCCATATGGTCTCTGTCTGGAGTCTCTTATACATATTACTGGAGATCTATAGACTGATCCTCATCACTTATATCCCATATGGTCTCTGTCCGGAGTCTCTTATACATATTACTGGAGATCTATAGACTGATCCTCATCACTTATATCCCATATGGTGGATGTCTGGAGTCTCTTATACATATTACTGGAGATCTATAGACTGATCCTCATCACTTATATCCCATATGGTCTCTGTCCGGAGTCTCTTATACATATTACTGGAGATCTATAGACTGATCCTCATCACTTATATCCCATATGGTCACTGTCCGGAGTCTCTTATACATATTACTGGAGATCTATAGACTGATCCTCATCACTTATATCCCATATGGTCTCTGTCCGGAGTCTCTTATACATATTACTGGAGATCTATAGACTGATCCTCATCACTTATATCCCATATGGTCTCTGTCCGGAGTCTCTTATACATATTACTGGAGATCTATAGACTGATCCTCATCACTTATATCCCATATGGTCTCTGTCCGGAGTCTCTTATACATATTACTGGAGATCTATAGACTGATCCTCATCACTTATATCCCATATGGTCTCTGTCTGGAGTCTCTTATACATATTGCTGGGGATCTATACACTGATCCTCATCACTTATATCCCATATGGTCTCTGTCCGGAGTCTCTTATACATATTACTGGAGATCTATAGACTGATCCTCATCACTTATATCCCATATGGTCTCTGTCCGGAGTCTCTTATACATATTACTGGAGATCTATAGACTGATCCTTATCACTTATATCCCATATGGTCTCTGTCCAGAGTCTCTTATACATATTGCTGGAGATCTATAGACTGATCCTCATCACTTATATCCCATATGGTCTCTGTCCGGAGTCTCTTATACATATTACTGGAGATCTATAGACTGGTCCTCATCACTTATATCCCATATGGTCTCTGTCCAGAGTCTCTTATACATATTGCTGGAGATCTATAGACTGATCCTCATCACTTATATCCCATATGGTCTCTGTCCGGAGTCTCTTATACATATTACTGGAGATCTATAGACTGATCCTCATCACTTATATCCCATATGGTCTCTGTCCGGAGTCTCTTATACATATTACTGGAGATCTATAGACTGGTCCTCATCACTTATATCCCATATGGTCTCTGTCCGGAGTCTCTTATACATATTACTGGAGATCTATAGACTGATCCTCATCACTTATATCCCATATGGTCTCTGTCCGGAGTCTCTTATACATATTACTGGAGATCTATAGACTGATCCTCATCACTTATATCCCATATGGTGGATGTCTGGAGTCTCTTATACATATTACTGGAGATCTATAGACTGATCCTCATCACTTATATCCCATATGGTCTCTGTCCGGAGTCTCTTATACATATTACTGGAGATCTATAGACTGATCCTCATCACTTATATCCCATATGGTCTCTGTCCGGAGTCTCTTATACATATTACTGGAGATCTATAGACTGGTCCTCATCACTTATATCCCATATGGTCTCTGTCCTGAGTCTCTTATACATATTACTGGAGATCTATAGACTGATCCTCATCACTTATATCCCATATGGTCTCTGTCCGGAGTCTCTTATACATATTACTGGAGATCTATAGACTGATCCTCATCACTTATATCCCATATGGTCTCTGTCCGGAGTCTCTTATACATATTACTGGAGATCTATAGACTGATCCTTATCACTTATATCCCATATGGTGGATGTCTGGAGTCTCTTATACATATTACTGGAGATCTATAGACTGATCCTCATCACTTATATCCCATATGGTCTCTGTCCGGAGTCTCTTATACATATTACTGGAGATCTATAGACTGATCCTCATCACTTATATCCCATATGGTCTCTGTCCGGAGTCTCTTATACATATTACTGGAGATCAATAGACTGATCCTCATCACTTATATCCCATATGGTCTCTGTCCGGAGTCTCTTATACATATTGCTGGGGATCTATACACTGATCCTCATCACCTATATCTATCCCATATGGTCTCTGTCCGGAGTCTCTTATACATATTACTGGAGATCTATACACTGATCCTCATCACCTATATCTATCCCATATGGTCTCTGTCCGGAGTCTCTTATACATATTGCTGGAGATCTATAGACTGATCCTTATCACTTATATCCCATATGGTGGATGTCTGGAGTCTCTTATACATATTACTGGAGATCTATAGACTGGTCCTCATCACTTATATCCCATATGGTCTCTGTCCGGAGTCTCTTATACATATTACTGGAGATCTATAGACTGATCCTTATCACTTATATCCCATATGGTGGATGTCTGGAGTCTCTTATACATATTACTGGAGATCTATAGACTGATCCTCATCACTTATATCCCATATGGTCTCTGTCCGGAGTCTCTTATACATATTACTGGAGATCTATAGACTGATCCTCATCACTTATATCCCATATGGTGGATGTCTGGAGTCTCTTATACATATTACTGTAGATCTATAGACTGATCCTCATCACTTATATCCCATATGGTCTCTGTCCGGAGTCTCTTATACATATTACTGGAGATCAATAGACTGATCCTCATCACTTATATCCCATATGGTCTCTGTCCGGAGTCTCTTATACATATTGCTGGGGATCTATACACTGATCCTCATCACCTATATCTATCCCATATGGTCTCTGTCCGGAGTCTCTTATACATATTGCTGGAGATCTATAGACTGATCCTCATCACTTATATCCCATATGGTCTCTGTCCGGAGTCTCTTATACATATTACTGGAGATCTATAGATTGATCCTCATCACTTATATCCCATATGGTCTCTGTCCAGAGTCTCTTATACATATTGCTGGAGATCTATAGACTGATCCTCATCACTTATATCCCATATGGTCTCTGTCTGGAGTCTCTTATACATATTGCTGGGGATCTATACACTGATCCTCATCACTTATATCCCATATGGTCTCTGTCCGGAGTCTCTTATACATATTACTGGAGATCTATAGACTGGTCCTCATCACTTATATCCCATATGGTCTCTGTCTGGAGTCTCTTATACATATTACTGGAGATCTATAGACTGATCCTCATCACTTATATCCCATATGGTCTCTGTCCGGAGTCTCTTATACATATTACTGGAGATCTATAGACTGATCCTCATCACTTATATCCCATATGATGGATGTCTGGAGTCTCTTATACATATTACTGGAGATCTATAGACTGATCCTCATCACTTATATCCCATATGGTCTCTGTCCGGAGTCTCTTATACATATTACTGGAGATCTATAGACTGATCCTCATCACTTATATCCCATATGGTCACTGTCCGGAGTCTCTTATACATATTACTGGAGATCTATAGACTGATCCTCATCACTTATATCCCATATGGTCTCTGTCCGGAGTCTCTTATACATATTACTGGAGATCTATAGACTGATCCTCATCACTTATATCCCATATGGTCTCTGTCTGGAGTCTCTTATACATATTGCTGGGGATCTATACACTGATCCTCATCACTTATATCCCATATGGTCTCTGTCCGGAGTCTCTTATACATATTACTGGAGATCTATAGACTGATCCTCATCACTTATATCCCATATGGTCTCTGTCCGGAGTCTCTTATACATATTACTGGAGATCTATAGACTGATCCTTATCACTTATATCCCATATGGTCTCTGTCCAGAGTCTCTTATACATATTGCTGGAGATCTATAGACTGATCCTCATCACTTATATCCCATATGGTCTCTGTCCGGAGTCTCTTATACATATTACTGGAGATCTATAGACTGGTCCTCATCACTTATATCCCATATGGTCTCTGTCCAGAGTCTCTTATACATATTGCTGGAGATCTATAGACTGATCCTCATCACTTATATCCCATACGGTCTCTGTCCGGAGTCTCTTATACATATTACTGGAGATCTATAGACTGATCCTCATCACTTATATCCCATATGGTCTCTGTCCGGAGTCTCTTATACATATTACTGGAGATCTATAGACTGGTCTTCATCACTTATATCCCATATGGTCTCTGTCCGGAGTCTCTTATACATATTACTGGAGATCTATAGACTGATCCTCATCACTTATATCCCATATGGTCTCTGTCCGGAGTCTCTTATACATATTACTGGAGATCTATAGACTGGTCTTCATCACTTATATCCCATATGGTCTCTGTCCGGAGTCTCTTATACATATTACTGGAGATCTATAGACTGATCCTCATCACTTATATCCCATATGGTGGATGTCTGGAGTCTCTTATACATATTACTGGAGATCTATAGACTGATCCTCATCACTTATATCCCATATGGTCTCTGTCCGGAGTCTCTTATACATATTACTGGAGATCTATAGACTGATCCTCATCACTTATATCCCATATGGTCTCTGTCCGGAGTCTCTTATACATATTACTGGAGATCTATAGACTGGTCCTCATCACTTATATCCCATATGGTCTCTGTCCTGAGTCTCTTATACATATTACTGGAGATCTATAGACTGATCCTCATCACTTATATCCCATATGGTCTCTGTCCGGAGTCTCTTATACATATTACTGGAGATCTATAGACTGATCCTCATCACTTATATCCCATATGGTCTCTGTCCGGAGTCTCTTATACATATTACTGGAGATCTATAGACTGATCCTTATCACTTATATCCCATATGGTGGATGTCTGGAGTCTCTTATACATATTACTGGAGATCTATAGACTGATCCTCATCACTTATATCCCATATGGTCTCTGTCCGGAGTCTCTTATACATATTACTGGAGATCTATAGACTGATCCTCATCACTTATATCCCATATGGTCTCTGTCCAGAGTCTCTTATACATATTACTGGAGATCTATACACTAATCCTCATCACCTATATCTATCCCATATGGTCTCTGTCCGGAGTCTCTTATACATATTACTGGAGATCTATAGACTGATCCTCATCACTTATATCCCATATGGTCTCTGTCCGGAGTCTCTTATACATATTACTGGAGATCTATAGACTGATCCTTATCACTTATATCCCATATGGTGGATGTCTGGAGTCTCTTATACATATTACTGGAGATCTATAGACTGATCCTCATCACTTATATCCCATATGGTCTCTGTCCGGAGTCTCTTATACATATTACTGGAGATCTATAGACTGATCCTCATCACTTATATCCCATATGGTCTCTGCCCGGAGTCTCTTATACATATTACTGGAGATCTATAGACTGATCCTCATCACTTATATCCCATATGGTCTCTGTCCGGAGTCTCTTATACATATTACTGGAGATCTATAGACTGATCCTTATCACTTATATCCCATATGGTGGATGTCTGGAGTCTCTTATACATATTACTGGAGATCTATAGACTGATCCTCATCACTTATATCCCATATGGTCTCTGTCCGGAGTCTCTTATACATATTACTGGAGATCTATAGACTGATCCTCATCACTTATATCCCATATGGTCTCTGTCCAGAGTCTCTTATACATATTACTGGAGATCTATACACTAATCCTCATCACCTATATCTATCCCATATGGTCTCTGTCCTGAGTCTCTTATACATATTACTGGAGATCTATAGACTGATCCTCATCACTTATATCCCATATGGTCTCTGTCCGGAGTCTCTTATACATATTACTGGAGATCTATAGACTGATCCTCATCACTTATATCCCATATGGTCTCTGTCCGGAGTCTCTTATACATATTACTGGAGATCTATAGACTGATCCTCATCACTTATATCCCATATGGTCTCTGTCCGGAGTCTCTTATACATATTACTGGAGATCTATAGACTGATCCTTATCACTTATATCCCATATGGTGGATGTCTGGAGTCTCTTATACATATTACTGGAGATCTATAGACTGATCCTCATCACTTATATCCCATATGGTCTCTGTCCGGAGTCTCTTATACATATTACTGGAGATCTATAGACTGATCCTCATCACTTATATCCCATATGGTCTCTGTCCAGAGTCTCTTATACATATTACTGGAGATCTATACACTAATCCTCATCACCTATATCTATCCCATATGGTCTCTGTCCGGAGTCTCTTATACATATTACTGGAGATCTATAGACTGATCCTCATCACTTATATCCCATATGGTCTCTGTCCGGAGTCTCTTATACATATTACTGGAGATCTATAGACTGATCCTCATCACTTATATAACATATGGTGGATGTCCGGAGTCTCTTATACATATTACTGGAGATCTATAGACTGATCCTCATCACTTATATCCCATATGGTCTCTGTCCGGAGTCTCTTATACATATTACTGGAGATCTATAGACTGATCCTCATCACTTATATCCCATATGGTCTCTGTCCGGAGTCTCTTATACATATTACTGGAGATCTATAGACTGATCCTCATCACTTATATCCCATATGGTCTCTGTCCGGAGTCTCTTATACATATTACTGGAGATGTTGGTGCAGATAATGAGACGACCATAAATCCTGCCGCCTTTTCCCCTGGCAGCCTCCACCCTATAACACTGAGGTATCTTGGCAGGACGTTGCGAGATGGATGACCAGGAAGAATTGGTGGGGTCATTAAATAAAGATTAGTGTAAATGGCTTGTTGGCAGCCGGCGTCATCCCTCATCGGGCCCGAGGAGATGCCACTACACACTAAATACCAGGAAATATCAGATCTGCCCAAGATTAGGAGAAGAAGCTGAAAACACAACGACTAAGACATTAACCAAACACCAAGAAGGCGCACAAAGAGCTGAGTCCTAGTCATGTGACTACAATATCTACAGGAACGAAACGTGTCCAATACGACTTATCTGAAGATGTTGTAGATCCGTCTCACTACACGGGAATCAGAAGAAAAAATATCAGCAGGGAAGGAAAGACCGGACTGGAGACGAAGCTCACCGATGACATCACTACTGCCAAACGTGCCAAACCCAAAGGACGTCTCCATGTTATATGTCCCAAGCCTAGGACACAATACACACTGCGACTCCCATAACACAGAGAATCAATCAGCAGGCACAATGGAGTCTCTGCAGGAGTTTATCCCTCTACCACAGGTTTCTGCACTAGATAGATGACAATATGGGGCACAACTGGCACAAGCTCCATCTTTATGACAAGCATGCACCACAACCCCCAGTCTGCACCCTGGCTGACACAATGGGGCAAATTTGTTAAGACTGGCTAATCATACATGAGCATTAACAAGTACCCCGGCTGGTGCAGGGAACACCTGCAACACGTGCACCAGAAAGGAGATCTGCGCCAGGTACAAGATGGCGTCAAATGGATATGAGTTATAATGGATGTGAGTCCGGACAAGGCATTGGTCCAGGGTGTTGGACGAGGTGCAGATCAGGACTCCATACTGTCTATTACCCTCTATACTGTCTTGTCTTCTTATATATAGTGTCTGTTCTTCTCTATAGTTTGTGACCCTCTACATACTGACTGTTCCTCTTAATAGTATAGGTTCTTCTCTACAGTTTGTGTTCTCTGTACTATCTGTCCTCTTTATAGCATCTGTTATTCTCTATACTGTCTTTTCTATCCTATACCGTCTATTCCTCTCTACAGTGTCTCTTCTTCTCTATACTGTCTGCTCCTCTCTATAATGTTTGTTCCTCTCTATACTGTCTGCTCCTCTCTATAATGTATGTTCTTCTCTATACTGTCCCTCTCTATAATGTATGTTCTTCTCTATACTGTCTGCTCCTCTCTATAATGTCTGCTCCTCTATATAATGTCTGCTCCTCTCTATACTGTCTGCTCCTCTCTATACTGTCTGCTCTTCTCTATAATGTCTGCTCCTCTCTATACTGTCTGTTCCTCTCTATACTGTCTGCTCCTCTCTATAATGTATGTTCTTCTCTATACTGTCTGCTCCTCTCTATAATGTATGTTCTTCTCTATACTGTCTGCTCCTCTCTATACTGTCTGCTCCTCTCTATACTGTCTGTTCCTCTCTATACTGTCTGCTCCTCTCTGTAATGTATGTTCTTCTCTATACTGTCTGCTCCTCTCTATACCGTCTGCTCCTCTCTATAGTGTCTGCTCCTATCTATACTGTCTGTTCCTCTCTATACTGTCTATTCCTCTCTATAGTGTCTCTTCTCTATACTGTCTGTTCCTCTCTATACTGTCTATTCCTCTCTATAGTGTCTCTTCTCTATACTGTCTGCTCTTCTCTATAATGTCTGCTCCTCTCTATACTGTCTGTTCCTCTCTATACTGTCTGCTCCTCTCTATAATGTATGTTCTTCTCTATACTGTCTGCTCCTCTCTATAATGTTTGTTCTTCTCTATACTGTCTGCTCCTCTCTATACTGTCTGCTCCTCTCTATACTGTCTGCTCTTCTCTATAATGTCTGCTCCTCTCTATACTGTCTGTTCCTCTCTATACTGTCTGCTCCTCTCTATAATGTATGTTCTTCTCTATACTGTCTGCTCCTCTCTATACCGTCTGCTCCTCTCTATAGTGTCTGCTCCTATCTATACTGTCTGTTCCTCTCTATACTGTCTATTCCTCTCTATAGTGTTTCTTCTCTATACTGTCTGCTCTTCTCTATAATGTCTGCTCCTCTCTATACTGTCTGTTCCTCTCTATACTGTCTGCTCCTCTCTATAATGTATGTTCTTCTCTATACTGTCTGCTCCTCTCTATACCGTCTGCTCCTCTCTATAATGTCTGCTCCTCTCTATACTGTCTGTTCCTCTCTATACTGTCTGCTCCTCTCTATAATGTTTGTTCCTATCTATACTGTCTGCTCCTCTCTATAATGTATGTTCTTCTCTATACTGTCTGCTCCTCTCTATAATGTATGTTCTTCTCTATACTGTCTGCTCCTCTCTATATTGTCTGCTCCTCTCTATACTGTCTGTTCCTTTCTATACTGTCTGCTCCTCTCTATAATGTCTGCTCTTCTCTATAATGTCTGCTCCTCTCTATACTGTCTGTTCCTTTCTATACTGTCTGCTCCTCTCTATAATGTATGTTCTTCTCTATACTGTCTGCTCCTCTCTATACCGTCTGCTCCTCTCTATAGTGTCTGCTCCTATCTATACTGTCTCTTGTTCTCTATACTGTCTGTTCCTCTCTATACTGTCTGTTCCTCTCTATACTGTCTGCTCCTCTCTATAATGTCTCTTCTTCTCTATACTGTCTGCTCTTCTCTATAATGTCTGCTCCTCTCTATACTGTCTGTTCCTCTCTATACTGTCTGCTCTTCTCTATACTGTCTGCTCCTCTCTATAGTGTCTCTTCTTCTCTATACTGTCTGTTCCTCTCTATACTGTCTACTCTTCTCTATAATGTCTGTTTCTCTCTATACTGTCTGCTCCTCTCTATAATGTCTGCTCCTCCCTATACTGTCTGTTCCTCTCTATACTGTCTGCTCTTCTCTATAATGTATGTTCCTCTCTATACTGTCTGCTCCTCTCTATACTGTCTGTTCCTTTCTATAATGTCTGTTTCTCTCTATACTGTCTGTTCCTCTCTATACTGTCTGTTCCTCTCCATACTGTCTGCTCTTCTCTATACTGTCTGCTCCTCTCTATACTGTCTCTTCTTCTCTATACTGTCTGCTCTTCTCTATAATGTCTGCTCCTCTCTATACTGTCTGCTCCTCTCTATAGTGTCTGTTCCTCTCTATACTGTCTGCTCCTCTCTATAATATCTGCTTCTCTCTATAGTGTCTGCTCCTCTCTATAGTGTCTCTTCTTCTCTATACTGTCCACTCCTCTCTATACTGTCTGCTCCTCTCTATACTGTCTGCTCCTCTCTATAGTGTCTGCTCCTCTCTATACTGTCTGCTCTTCTCTATAATGTCTGTTCCTCTCTATAATGTCTGTTCCTCTCTATACTGTCTGCTCCTCTCTATACTGTCTGCTCCTCTCTATAGTGTCTGCTCCTCTCTTTACTGTCTGCTCTTCTCTATAATGTCTGTTCCTCTCTATAATGTCTGTTCCTCTCTATACTGTCTGTTCCTCTCTATACTGTCTGCTCCTCTCTATAGTGTATCTTCTTCTCTATACTGTCTGTTCCTCTCTATACTGTCTGCTCTTCTCTATACTGTCTGCTCCTCTCTATAGTATCTCTTCTTCTCTATACTGTCTGTTCCTCTCTATACTGTCTGCTCCTCTCTATACTGTCTGCTCTTCTCTATAATGTCTGCTCTTCTCTATAATGTCTGCTTCTCTCTATACTGTCTGTTCCTCTCTATACTGTCTGCTCCTCTCTATACTGTCTGTTCCTCTCTATAATGTCTGTTCCTCTCTATACTGTCTGCTCTTCTCTATAATGTCTGTTCCTCTCTATACTGTCTGCTCCTCTCTATACTGTCTGTTCCTCTTTATACTGTCTGCTCCTCTCTATAATGTCTGCTCCTCTATATAATGTCTGCTCCTCTCTATACTGTCTGCTCCTCTCTATACTGTCTGTTCCTCTCTATACTGTCTGCTCCTCTATATAATGTCTGTTCCTCTCTATACTGTCTGCTCCTCTCTATACTGTCTGTTCCTCTCTATACTGTCTGCTCCTCTCTATACTGTCTGTTCCTCTTTATACTGTCTGCTCCTCTCTATAATGTCTGCTCCTCTATATAATGTCTGCTCCTCTCTATACTGTCTGCTCCTCTATATAATGTCTGTTCCTCTCTATACTGTCTGCTCCTCTCTATACTGTCTGTTCCTCTCTATACTGTCTGTCTCCTCTCTATACTGTCTTTTCCTCTCTATACAGTCTGCTCTTCTCTATACAGTCTGCTCCTCTCTATACTGTCTGTTCCTCTCTATACTGTCTGCTCCTCTATATAATGTCTGTTCCTCTCTATACTGTCTGCTCCTCTCTATACTGTCTGTTCCTCTCTATACTGTCTGCTCCTCTCTATACTGTCTGTTCCTCTCTATACTGTCTGCTCCTCTCTATACTGTCTGCTCTTCTCTATAATGTCTCTTCTTCTCTATACTGTCTGTTCCTCTCTATACTGTCTGCTCCTCTCTATACTGTCTGCTCCTCTCTATAATGTATGTTCCTCTCTATACTGTCTGCTCCTCTTTATACTGTCTGCTCCTCTCTATAATGTATGTTCTTCTCTATACTGTCTGCTCCTCTCTATACCGTCTGCTCCTCTCTATAGTGTCTGCTCCTATCTATACTGTCTCTTGTTCTCTATACTGTCTGTTCCTCTCTATACTGTCTGTTCCTCTCTATACTGTCTGCTCCTCTCTATAATGTCTCTTCTTCTCTATACTGTCTGCTCTTCTCTATAATGTCTGCTCCTCTCTATACTGTCTGTTCCTCTCTATACTGTCTGCTCTTCTCTATACTGTCTGCTCCTCTCTATAGTGTCTCTTCTTCTCTATACTGTCTGTTCCTCTCTATACTGTCTACTCTTCTCTATAATGTCTGTTTCTCTCTATACTGTCTGCTCCTCTCTATAATGTCTGCTCCTCCCTATACTGTCTGTTCCTCTCTATACTGTCTGCTCTTCTCTATAATGTATGTTCCTCTCTATACTGTCTGCTCCTCTCTATACTGTCTGTTCCTTTCTATAATGTCTGTTTCTCTCTATACTGTCTGTTCCTCTCTATACTGTCTGTTCCTCTCCATACTGTCTGCTCTTCTCTATACTGTCTGCTCCTCTCTATACTGTCTCTTCTTCTCTATACTGTCTGCTCTTCTCTATAATGTCTGCTCCTCTCTATACTGTCTGCTCCTCTCTATAGTGTCTGTTCCTCTCTATACTGTCTGCTCCTCTCTATAATATCTGCTTCTCTCTATAGTGTCTGCTCCTCTCTATAGTGTCTCTTCTTCTCTATACTGTCCACTCCTCTCTATACTGTCTGCTCCTCTCTATACTGTCTGCTCCTCTCTATAGTGTCTGCTCCTCTCTATACTGTCTGCTCTTCTCTATAATGTCTGTTCCTCTCTATAATGTCTGTTCCTCTCTATACTGTCTGCTCCTCTCTATACTGTCTGCTCCTCTCTATAGTGTCTGCTCCTCTCTATACTGTCTGTTCCTCTCTATAATGTCTGTTCCTCTCTATAATGTCTGTTCCTCTCTATACTGTCTGTTCCTCTCTATACTGTCTGCTCCTCTCTATAGTGTATCTTCTTCTCTATACTGTCTGTTCCTCTCTATACTGTCTGCTCCTCTCTATAGTATCTCTTCTTCTCTATACTGTCTGTTCCTCTCTATACTGTCTGCTCCTCTCTATACTGTCTGTTCCTCTCTATAATGTCTGTTCCTCTCTATACTGTCTGCTCTTCTCTATAATGTCTGTTCCTCTCTATACTGTCTGCTCCTCTCTATACTGTCTGTTCCTCTTTATACTGTCTGCTCCTCTCTATAATGTCTGCTCCTCTATATAATGTCTGCTCCTCTCTATACTGTCTGCTCCTCTCTATACTGTCTGTTCCTCTCTATACTGTCTGCATCTCTATATAATGTCTGTTCCTCTCTATACTGTCTGCTCCTCTCTATACTGTCTGTTCCTCTCTATACTGTCTGCTCCTCTCTATACTGTCTGTTCCTCTTTATACTGTCTGCTCCTCTCTATAATGTCTGCTCCTCTATATAATGTCTGCTCCTCTCTATACTGTCTGCTCCTCTATATAATGTCTGTCCCTCTCTATATTGTCTGCTCCTCTCTATACTGTCTGTTCCTCTCTATACTGTCTGTCTCCTCTCTATACTGTCTTTTCCTCTCTATACAGTCTGCTCTTCTCTATACAGTCTGCTCCTCTCTATACTGTCTGTTCCTCTCTATACTGTCTGCTCCTCTATATAATGTCTGTTCCTCTCTATACTGTCTGCTCCTCTCTATACTGTCTGTTCCTCTCTATACTGTCTGCTCCTCTCTATACTGTCTGTTCCTCTCTATACTGTCTGCTCCTCTCTATACTGTCTGCTCTTCTCTATAATGTCTCTTCTTCTCTATACTGTCTGTTCCTCTCTATACTGTCTGCTCCTCTCTATACTATCCGCTCCTCTCTATACTGTCTGCTCTTCTCTATACTGTCTGTTCCTCTCTATACTGTCTGCTCCTCTCTATACTGTCTGCTCCTCTCTATACTGTCTGCTCCTCTCTATAATGTCTGCTCCTCTATATAATGTCTGCTCCTCTCTATACCGTCTGCTCCTCTCTATACCGTCTGCTCCTCTCTATAGTGTTTGCTCCTCTCTATAATGTCTGCTCCACTATATAATGTCTGCTCCTCTCTATAGTTTCTGCTCCTCTCTATAATGTCTGCTCCTCTATATAATGTCTGTTCCTCTCTATACTGTCTGCTCCTCTCTATAATTTCTGTTTTTCTCTATACTGTCTGCTCCTCTCTATACTGTCTGCTCCTCTCTATAATGTCTGCTCCTCTATATAATGTCTGTTCCTCTCTATACTGTCTGCTCATCTCTATACTCTCTGCTCCTCTCTATACCGTCTGCTCCTCTCTATACCGTCTGCTCCTCTCTATACCGTCTGCTCCTCTCTATAGTGTCTGCTCCTCTCTATAATGTCTGCTCCTCTATATAATGTCTGCTCCTCTCTATACTGTCTGCTCCTCTCTATAATGTCTGCTCCTCTATATAATGTCTGTTCCTCTCTATACTGTCTGCTCTTCTCTATACTGTCTGCTCCTCTCTATAATTTCTGTTCTTCTCTATACTGTCTGCTCCTCTCTATACTGTCTGCTCCTCTCTATACTGTCTGCTCCTCTCTATAATGTCTGCTCCTCTATATAATGTCTGTTCCTCTCTATACTGTCTGCTCCTCTCTATACCGTCTGCTCCTCTCTATACCGTCTGCTCCTCTCTATACCGTCTGCTCCTCTCTATAATGTCTGCTCCTCTATATAATGTCTGCTCCTCTCTATACTGTCTGCTCCTCTCTATAATTTCTGTTCTTCTCTATACTGTCTGCTCCTCTCTATACCGTCTGCTCCTTTCTATAGTGTCTGCTCCTCTCTATACTGTCTGCTCCTCTCTATAATGTCTGCTCCTCTATATAATGTCTGTTCCTCTCTATACTGTCTGCTCCTCTCTATAATTTCTGTTCTTCTCTATACTGTCTGCTCCTCTCTATACTGTCTGCTCCTCGCTATAATTTCTGTTCTTCTCTATACTGTCTGCTCCTCTCTATACCGTCTGCTCCTCTCTATAGTGTCTGCTCCTCTCTATACTGTCTGCTCCTCTCTATAATGTCTGCTCCTCCCTATACTGTCTGCTCTTCTCTATAATGTCTGCTCCTCTCTATAATGTCTGCTCCTCTCTATACTGTCTGCTCCTCTCTATAATGTCTGCTCCTCCCTATACTGTCTGCTCTTCTCTATACTGTCTGCTCCTCTCTATAATGTCTGCTCCTCTATATAATGTCTGCTCCTCTCTATACTGTCTGCTCCTCTCTATAATGTCTGCTCCTCTATATAATGTCTGTTCCTCTCTATACTGTCTGCTCTTCTCTATACTGTCTGCTCCTCTCTATAATTTCTGTTCTTCTCTATACTGTCTGCTCCTCTCTATACTGTCTGCTCCTCTCTATACTGTCTGCTTCTCTCTATACTGTCTGCTCCTCTCTATACTGTCTGCTCCTCTCTATAATGTCTGCTCCTCTCTATACTGTCTGCTCTTCTCTATACTGTCTGCTCCTCTCTATAATTTCTGTTCTTCTCTATACTGTCTGCTCCTCTCTATACTGTCTGCTCCTCTCTATAATGTCTGCTCCTCTCTATACTGTCTGCTCCTCTCTATAATGTCTGTTTCTCTCTATACTGTCTGCTCCTCTCTATAATGTCTGTTCCTCTCTATACTGTCTGCTCCTCTCTATAATGTCTGCTCCTCTATATAATGTCTGTTCCTCTCTATACTGTCTGCTCCTCTCTATAATGTCTGCTCCTCTCTATACTGTCTTCTCCTCTCTATACTGTCTGCTCCTCTCTATAATGTCTGCTCCTCTCTATACTGTCTGCTCCTCTCTATAATGTCTGTTTCTCTCTATACTGTCTGCTCCTCTCTATAATGTCTGTTCCTCTCTATACTGTCTGCTCCTCTCTATAATGTCTGTTTCTCTCTATACTGTCTGCTCCTCTCTATAATGTCTGTTCCTCTCTATACTGTCTGCTCCTCTCTATACTGTCTGCTCCTCTCTATAATGTCTGCTCCTCTCTATACTGTCTGCTCCTCTCTATAGTGTCTGTTCCTCTCTATACTGTCTGCTCCTCTCTATAATTTCTGCTTCTCTCTATAGTGTCTGCTCCTCTCTATAGTGTCTCTTCTTCTCTATATTGTCCACTCCTCTCTATACTGTCTGCTCCTCTCTATACTGTCTGCTCCTCTCTATAGTGTCTGCTCCTCTCTATACTGTCTGCTCTTCTCTATAATGTCTGTTCCTCTCTATACTGTCTGCTCCTCTCTATACTGTCTGCTCCTCTCTATAGTGTCTGCTCCTCTCTATACTGTCTGCTCTTCTCTATAATGTCTGTTCCTCTCTATAATGTCTGTTCCTCTCTATACTGTCTGTTCCTCTCTATACTGTCTGCTCCTCTCTATAGTGTATCTTCTTCTCTATACTGTCTGTTCCTCTCTATACTGTCTGCTCTTCTCTATACTGTCTGCTCCTCTCTATAGTATCTCTTCTTCTCTATACTGTCTGTTTCTCTCTATACTGTCTGCTCCTCTCTATACTTTCTGCTCCTCTCTATAGTGTCTGCTCCTCTCTATACTGTCTGCTCTTCTCTATAATGTCTGTTCCTCTCTATAATGTCTGTTCCTCTCTATACTGTCTGCTCCTCTCTATACTGTCTGCTCCTCTCTATAGTGTCTGCTCCTCTCTATACTGTCTGTTCCTCTCTATAATGTCTGTTCCTCTCTATAATGTCTGTTCCTCTCTATACTGTCTGTTCCTCTCTATACTGTCTGCTCCTCTCTATAGTGTATCTTCTTCTCTATACTGTCTGTTCCTCTCTATACTGTCTGCTCTTCTCTATACTGTCTGCTCCTCTCTATAGTATCTCTTCTTCTCTATACTGTCTGTTCCTCTCTATACTGTCTGCTCCTCTCTATACTGTCTGCTCTTCTCTATAATGTCTGCTCTTCTCTATAATGTCTGCTTCTCTCTATACTGTCTGTTCCTCTCTATACTGTCTGCTCCTCTCTATACTGTCTGTTCCTCTCTATAATGTCTGTTCCTCTCTATACTGTCTGCTCTTCTCTATAATGTCTGTTCCTCTCTATACTGTCTGTTCCTCTCTATACTGTCTGTTCCTCTTTATACTGTCTGCTCCTCTCTATAATGTCTGCTCCTCTATATAATGTCTGCTCCTCTATATAATGTCTGTTCCTCTCTATACTGTCTGCTCCTCTATATAATGTCTGTTCCTCTCTATACTGTCTGTCTCCTCTCTATACTGTCTTTTCCTCTCTATACAGTCTGCTCTTCTCTATAATGTCTGTTCCTCTCTATACTGTCTGCTCCTCTCTATACTGTCTGTTCCTCTTTATACTGTCTGCTCCTCTCTATAATGTCTTCTCCTCTATATAATGTCTGTTCCTCTCTATACTGTCTGTCTCCTCTCTATACTGTCTTTTCCTCTCTATACAGTCTGCTCTTCTCTATACAGTCTGCTCCTCTCTATACTGTCTGTTCTTCTCTATAATGTCTGTTCCTCTCTATACTGTCTGTTCCTCTCTATACTGTCTGCTCCTCTCTATACTGTCTGTTCCTCTCTATACTGTCTGCTCCTCTCTATACTGTCTGTTCCTCTCTATACTGTCTGCTCCTCTCTATACTGTCTGCTCTTCTCTATAATGTCTCTTCTTCTCTATACTGTCTGTTCCTCTCTATACTGTCTGCTCCTCTCTATACTGTCCGCTCCTCTCTATACTGTCTGCTCTTCTCTATACTGTCTGTTCCTCTCTATACTGTCTGCTCCTCTCTATACTGTCTGCTCCTCTCTATACTGTCTGCTCTTCTCTATACTGTCTGTTCCTCTCTATACTGTCTGCTCCTCTCTATACTGTCTGCTCCTCTCTATACTGTCTGCTCCTCTCTATAATGTCTGCTCCTCTATATAATGTCTGCTCCTCTCTATACCGTCTGCTCCTCTCTATACCGTCTGCTCCTCTCTATAGTGTTTGCTCCTCTCTATAATGTCTGCTCCTCTATATAATGTCTGCTCCTCTCTATAGTTTCTGCTCCTCTCTATAATGTCTGCTCCTCTATATAATGTCTGTTCCTCTCTATACTGTCTGCTCCTCTCTATAATTTCTGTTTTTCTCTATACTGTCTGCTCCTCTCTATACTGTCTGCTCCTCTCTATAATGTCTGCTCCTCTATATAATGTCTGTTCCTCTCTATACTGTCTGCTCATCTCTATACTCTCTGCTCCTCTCTATACCGTCTGCTCCTCTCTATACCGTCTGCTCCTCTCTATACCGTTTGCTCCTCTCTATAGTGTCTGCTCCTCTCTATTATGTCTGCTCCTCTATATAATGTCTGCTCCTCTCTATACTGTCTGCTCTTCTCTATACTGTCTGCTCCTCTCTATACCGTTTGCTCCTCTCTATAGTGTCTGCTCCTCTCTATTATGTCTGCTCCTCTATATAATGTCTGCTCCTCTCTATACCGTCTGCTCCTCTCTATACCGTTTGCTCCTCTCTATAGTGTCTGCTCCTCTCTATTATGTCTGCTCCTCTATATAATGTCTGCTCCTCTCTATACCGTCTGCTCCTCTCTATAATGTCTGCTCCTCTATATAATGTCTGTTCCTCTCTATACTGTCTGCTCTTCTCTATACTGTCTGCTCCTCTCTATAATTTCTGTTCTTCTCTATACTGTCTGCTCCTCTCTATACTGTCTGCTCCTCTCTATACTGTCTGCTCCTCTCTATAATGTCTGCTCCTCTATATAATGTCTGTTCCTCTCTATACTGTCTGCTCCTCTCTATACCGTCTGCTCCTCTCTATACCGTCTGCTCCTCTCTATACCGTCTGCTCCTCTCTATAATGTCTGCTCCTCTATATAATGTCTGCTCCTCTCTATACTGTCTGCTCCTCTCTATAATGTCCGCTCCTCTATATAATGTCTGTTCCTCTCTATACTGTCTGCTCTTCTCTATACTGTCTGCTCCTCTCTATAATTTCTGTTCTTCTCTATACTGTCTGCTCCTCTCTATACTGTCTGCTCCTCTCTATAATGTCTGCTCCTCTATATAATGTCTGTTCCTCTCTATACTGTCTGCTCCTCTCTATAATTTCTGTTCTTCTCTATACTGTCTGCTCCTCTCTATACTGTCTGCTCCTCTATATAATTTCTGTTCTTCTCTATACTGTCTGCTCCTCTCTATACCGTCTGCTCCTCTCTATAGTGTCTGCTCCTCTCTATACTGTCTGCTCCTCTCTATAATGTCTGCTCCTCCCTATACTGTCTGCTCTTCTCTATAATGTCTGCTCCTCTCTATAATGTCTGCTCCTCTCTATACTGTCTGCTCCTCTCTATAATGTCTGCTCCTCCCTATACTGTCTGCTCTTCTCTATACTGTCTGCTCCTCTCTATAATGTCTGTTCCTCTATATAATGTCTGCTCCTCTCTATACTGTCTGCTCCTCTCTATAATGTCTGCTCCTCTATATAATGTCTGTTCCTCTCTATACTGTCTGCTCTTCTCTATACTGTCTGCTCCTCTCTATAATTTCTGTTCTTCTCTATACTGTCTGCTCCTCTCTATACTGTCTGCTCCTCTCTATACTGTCTGCTTCTCTCTATACTGTCTGCTCCTCTCTATACTGTCTGCTCCTCTCTATAATGTCTGCTCCTCTCTATACTGTCTGCTCTTCTCTATACTGTCTGCTCCTCTCTATAATTTCTGTTATTCTCTATACTGTCTGCTCCTCTCTATACTGTCTGCTCCTCTCTATAATGTCTGCTCCTCTCTATACTGTCTGCTCCTCTCTATAATGTCTGTTTCTCTCTATACTGTCTGCTCCTCTCTATAATGTCTGTTCCTCTCTATACTGTCTGCTCCTCTCTATAATGTCTGCTCCTCTATATAATGTCTGTTCCTCTCTATACTGTCTGCTCCTCTCTATAATGTCTGCTCCTCTCTATACTGTCTTCTCCTCTCTATACTGTCTGCTCCTCTCTATAATGTCTGCTCCTCTCTATACTGTCTGCTCCTCTCTATAATGTCTGTTTCTCTCTATACTGTCTGCTCCTCTCTATAATGTCTGTTCCTCTCTATACTGTCTGCTCCTCTCTATAATGTCTGTTTCTCTCTATACTGTCTGCTCCTCTCTATAATGTCTGTTCCTCTCTATACTGTCTGCTCCTCTCTATACTGTCTGCTCCTCTCTATAATGTCTGCTCCTCTCTATACTGTCTGCTCCTCTCTATAGTGTCTGTTCCTCTCTATACTGTCTGCTCCTCTCTATAATATCTGCTTCTCTCTATAGTGTCTGCTCCTCTCTATAGTGTCTCTTCTTCTCTATACTGTCCACTCCTCTCTATAATGTCTGTTCCTCTCTATAATGTCTGTTCCTCTCTATACTGTCTGTTCCTCTCTATACTGTCTGCTCCTCTCTATAGTGTATCTTCTTCTCTATACTGTCTGTTCCTCTCTATACTGTCTGCTCTTCTCTATACTGTCTGCTCCTCTCTATAGTATCTCTTCTTCTCTATACTGTCTGTTTCTCTCTATACTGTCTGCTCCTCTCTATACTGTCTGCTCTTCTCTATAATGTCTGCTCTTCTCTATAATGTCTGCTTCTCTCTATACTGTCTGTTCCTCTCTATACTGTCTGCTCCTCTCTATACTGTCTGTTCCTCTCTATAATGTCTGTTCCTCTCTATACTGTCTGCTCTTCTCTATAATGTCTGTTCCTCTCTATACTGTCTGTTCCTCTCTATACTGTCTGCTCTTCTCTATACTGTCTGCTCCTCTCTATAGTATCTCTTCTTCTCTATATTGTCTGTTTCTCTCTATACTGTCTGCTCCTCTCTATACTGTCTGCTCCTCTCTATAATGTCTGCTCCTCTATATAATGTCTGCTCCTCTCTATACTGTCTGCTCCTCTCTATACTGCCTGTTCCTCTCTATACTGTCTGCTCCTCTATATAATGTCTGTTCCTCTCTATACTGTCTGCTCCTCTCTATACTGTCTGTTCCTCTCTATACTGTCTGCTCCTCTCTATACCGTCTGCTCCTCTCTATAATGTCTGCTCCTCTCTATAATGTCTGCTCCTCTATATAATGTCTGCTCCTCTCTATACTGTCTGCTCCTCTATATAATGTCTGTTCCTCTCTATACTGTCTGCTCCTCTCTATACTGTCTGTTCCTCTCTATACTGTCTGTCTCCTCTCTATACTGTCTTTTCCTCTCTATACAGTCTGCTCTTCTCTATACAGTCTGCTCCTCTCTATACTGTCTGTTCCTCTCTATACTGTCTGCTCCTCTCTATACTGTCTGTTCCTCTCTATACTGTCTGCTCCTCTCTATACTGTCTGCTCTTCTCTATAATGTCTCTTCTTCTCTATACTGTCTGTTCCTCTCTATACTGTCTGCTCCTCTTTATACTGTCTGCTCCTCTCTATAATGTATGTTCTTCTCTATACTGTCTGCTCCTCTCTATACCGTCTGCTCCTCTCTATAGTGTCTGCTCCTATCTATACTGTCTCTTGTTCTCTATACTGTCTGTTCCTCTCTATACTGTCTGTTCCTCTCTATACTGTCTGCTCCTCTCTATAATGTCTCTTCTTCTCTATACTGTCTGCTCTTCTCTATAATGTCTGCTCCTCTCTATACTGTCTGTTCCTCTCTATACTGTCTGCTCTTCTCTATACTGTCTGCTCCTCTCTATAGTGTCTCTTCTTCTCTATACTGTCTGTTCCTCTCTATACTGTCTACTCTTCTCTATAATGTCTGTTTCTCTCTATACTGTCTGCTCCTCTCTATAATGTCTGCTCCTCCCTATACTGTCTGTTCCTCTCTATACTGTCTGCTCTTCTCTATAATGTATGTTCCTCTCTATACTGTCTGCTCCTCTCTATACTGTCTGTTCCTTTCTATAATGTCTGTTTCTCTCTATACTGTCTGTTCCTCTCTATACTGTCTGTTCCTCTCCATACTGTCTGCTCTTCTCTATACTGTCTGCTCCTCTCTATACTGTCTCTTCTTCTCTATACTGTCTGCTCTTCTCTATAATGTCTGCTCCTCTCTATACTGTCTGCTCCTCTCTATAGTGTCTGTTCCTCTCTATACTGTCTGCTCCTCTCTATAATATCTGCTTCTCTCTATAGTGTCTGCTCCTCTCTATAGTGTCTCTTCTTCTCTATACTGTCCACTCCTCTCTATACTGTCTGCTCCTCTCTATACTGTCTGCTCCTCTCTATAGTGTCTGCTCCTCTCTATACTGTCTGCTCTTCTCTATAATGTCTGTTCCTCTCTATAATGTCTGTTCCTCTCTATACTGTCTGCTCCTCTCTATACTGTCTGCTCCTCTCTATAGTGTCTGCTCCTCTCTATACTGTCTGCTCTTCTCTATAATGTCTGTTCCTCTCTATAATGTCTGTTCCTCTCTATACTGTCTGTTCCTCTCTATACTGTCTGCTCCTCTCTATAGTGTATCTTCTTCTCTATACTGTCTGTTCCTCTCTATACTGTCTGCTCTTCTCTATACTGTCTGCTCCTCTCTATAGTATCTCTTCTTCTCTATACTGTCTGTTCCTCTCTATACTGTCTGCTCCTCTCTATACTGTCTGCTCTTCTCTATAATGTCTGCTCTTCTCTATAATGTCTGCTTCTCTCTATACTGTCTGTTCCTCTCTATATTGTCTGCTCCTCTCTATACTGTCTGTTCCTCTCTATAATGTCTGTTCCTCTCTATACTGTCTGCTCTTCTCTATAATGTCTGTTCCTCTCTATTCTGTCTGCTCCTCTCTATACTGTCTGTTCCTCTTTATACTGTCTGCTCCTCTCTATAATGTCTGCTCCTCTATATAATGTCTGCTCCTCTCTATACTGTCTGCTCCGCTCTATACTGTCTGTTCCTCTCTATACTGTCTGCTCCTCTATATAATGTCTGTTCCTCTCTATACTGTCTGCTCCTCTCTATACTGTCTGTTCCTCTCTATACTGTCTGCTCCTCTCTATACTGTCTGTTCCTCTTTATACTGTCTGCTCCTCTCTATAATGTCTGCTCCTCTATATAATGTCTGCTCCTCTCTATACTGTCTGCTCCTCTATATAATGTCTGTTCCTCTCTATACTGTCTGCTCCTCTCTATACTGTCTGTTCCTCTCTATACTGTCTGTCTCCTCTCTATACTGTCTTTTCCTCTCTATACAGTCTGCTCTTCTCTATACAGTCTGCTCCTCTCTATACTGTCTGTTCCTCTCTATACTGTCTGCTCCTCTATATAATGTCTGTTCCTCTCTATACTGTCTGCTCCTCTCTATACTGTCTGTTCCTCTCTATACTGTCTGCTCCTCTCTATACTGCCTGTTCCTCTCTATACTGTCTGCTCTTCTCTATAATGTCTCTTCTTCTCTATACTGTCTGTTCCTCTCTATACTGTCTGCTCCTCTCTATACTGTCTGCTCCTCTCTATACTGTCTGCTCCTCTCTATAATGTCTGCTCCTCTATATAATGTCTGCTCCTCTCTATACCGTCTGCTCCTCTCTATACCGTCTGCTCCTCTCTATAGTGTCTGCTCCTCTCTATAATGTCTGCTCCTCTATATAATGTCTGCTCCTCTCTATAGTTTCTGCTCCTCTCTATAATGTCTGCTCCTCTATATAATGTCTGTTCCTCTCTATACTGTCTGCTCCTCTCTATAATTTCTGTTTTTCTCTATACTGTCTGCTCCTCTCTATACTGTCTGCTCCTCTCTATAATGTCTGCTCCTCTATATAATGTCTGTTCCTCTCTATACTGTCTGCTCCTCTCTATACTCTCTGCTCCTCTCTATACCGTCTGCTCCTCTCTATACCGTCTGCTCCTCTCTATACCGTCTGCTCCTCTCTATAGTGTCTGCTCCTCTCTATAATGTCTGCTCCTCTATATAATGTCTGCTCCTCTCTATACTGTCTGCTCCTCTCTATAATGTCTGCTCCTCTATATAATGTCTGTTCCTCTCTATACTGTCTGCTCTTCTCTATACTGTCTGCTCCTCTCTATAATGTCTGCTCCTCTATATAATGTCTGTTCCTCTCTATACTGTCTGCTCCTCTCTATACCGTCTGCTCCTCTCTATACCGTCTGCTCCTCTCTATACCGTCTGCTCCTCTATATAATGTCTGCTCTTCTCTATACTGTCTGCTCCTCTCTATAATGTCTGCTCCTCTATATAATGTCTGCTCCTCTCTATACTGTCTGCTCCTCTCTATAATGTCCGCTCCTCTATGTAATGTCTGTTCCTCTCTATACTGTCTGCTCTTCTCTATACTGTCTGCTCCTCTCTATAATTTCTGTTCTTCTCTATACTGTCTGCTCCTCTCTATACCGTCTGCTCCTCTCTATAGTGTCTGCTCCTCTCTATACTGTCTGCTCCTCTCTATAATGTCTGCTCCTCTATATAATGTCTGTTCCTCTCTATACTGTCTGCTCCTCTCTATAATTTCTGTTCTTCTCTATACTGTCTGCTCCTCTCTATACTGACTGCTCCTCTCTATAATTTCTGTTCTTCTCTATACTGTCTGCTCCTCTTTATACCGTCTGCTCCTCTCTATAGTGTCTGCTCCTCTCTATACTGTCTGCTCCTCCCTATACTGTCTGCTCCTCTCTATAATGTCTGCTCCTCCCTATACTGTCTGCTCTTGTCTATAATGTCTGCTCCTCCCTATACTGTCTGCTCTTCTCTATAATGTCTGCTCCTCTCTATAATGTCTGCTCCTCTCTATACTGTCTGCTCTTCTCTATAATGTCTGCTCCTCCCTATACTGTCTGCTCTTCTCTATAATGTCTGCTCCTCTCTATAATGTCTGCTCCTCTCTATACTGTCTGCTCCTCTCTATAGTGTCTGCTCCTCTCTATAATGTCTGCTCCTCTATATAATGTCTGCTCCTCTCTATACTGTCTGCTCCTCTCTATAATGTCTGCTCCTCTATATAATGTCTGTTCCTCTCTATACTGTCTGCTCTTCTCTATACTGTCTGCTCCTCTCTATAATTTCTGTTCTTCTCTATACTGTCTGCTCCTCTCTATACTGTCTGCTCCTCTCTATACTGTCTGCTTCTCTCTATACTGTCTGCTCCTCTCTATAATGTCTGCTCCTCTCTATACTGTCTGCTCCTCTCTATAATGTCTGTTTCTCTCTATACTGTCTGCTCCTCTCTATACTGTCTGTTCCTCTCTATACTGTCTGCTCCTCTCTATAATGTCTGCTCCTCTATATAATGTCTGTTCCTCTCTATACTGTCTGCTCCTCTCTATACTCTCTGCTCCTCTCTATACCGTCTGCTCCTCTCTATACCGTCTGCTCCTCTCTATACCGTCTGCTCCTCTCTATAGTGTCTGCTCCTCTCTATAATGTCTGCTCCTCTATATAATGTCTGCTCCTCTCTATACTGTCTGCTCCTCTCTATAATGTCTGCTCCTCTATATAATGTCTGTTCCTCTCTATACTGTCTGCTCTTCTCTATACTGTCTGCTCCTCTCTATAATGTCTGCTCCTCTATATAATGTCTGTTCCTCTCTATACTGTCTGCTCCTCTCTATACTCTCTGCTCCTCTCTATACCGTCTGCTCCTCTCTATACTGTCTGCTCCTCTCTATACTGTCTGCTCCTCTCTATACTGTCTGCTTCTCTCTATACTGTCTGCTCCTCTCTATAATGTCTGCTCCTCTCTATACTGTCTGCTCCTCTCTATAATGTCTGTTTCTCTCTATACTGTCTGCTCCTCTCTATACTGTCTGTTCCTCTCTATACTGTCTGCTCCTCTCTATAATGTCTGCTCCTCTATATAATGTCTGTTCCTCTCTATACTGTCTGCTCCTCTCTATACTCTCTGCTCCTCTCTATACCGTCTGCTCCTCTCTATACCGTCTGCTCCTCTCTATACCGTCTGCTCCTCTCTATAGTGTCTGCTCCTCTCTATAATGTCTGCTCCTCTATATAATGTCTGCTCCTCTCTATACTGTCTGCTCCTCTCTATAATGTCTGCTCCTCTATATAATGTCTGTTCCTCTCTATACTGTCTGCTCTTCTCTATACTGTCTGCTCCTCTCTATAATGTCTGCTCCTCTATATAATGTCTGTTCCTCTCTATACTGTCTGCTCCTCTCTATACTCTCTGCTCCTCTCTATACCGTCTGCTCCTCTCTATACCGTCTGCTCCTCTCTATACCGTCTGCTCCTCTCTATAGTGTCTGCTCCTCTCTATAATGTCTGCTCCTCTATATAATGTCTGCTCCTCTCTATACTGTCTGCTCCTCTCTATAATGTCTGCTCCTCTATATAATGTCTGTTCCTCTCTATACTGTCTGCTCTTCTCTATACTGTCTGCTCCTCTCTATAATGTCTGCTCCTCTATATAATGTCTGTTCCTCTCTATACTGTCTGCTCCTCTCTATACCGTCTGCTCCTCTCTATACCGTCTGCTCCTCTCTATACCGTCTGCTCCTCTCTATAATGTCTGCTCCTCTATATAATGTCTGCTCCTCTCTATACTGTCTGCTCCTCTCTATAATGTCCGCTCCTCTATGTAATGTCTGTTCCTCTCTATACTGTCTGCTCTTCTCTATACTGTCTGCTCCTCTCTATAATTTCTGTTCTTCTCTATACTGTCTGCTCCTCTCTATACCGTCTGCTCCTCTCTATAGTGTCTGCTCCTCTCTATACTGTCTGCTCCTCTCTATAATGTCTGCTCCTCTATATAATGTCTGTTCCTCTCTATACTGTCTGCTCCTCTCTATAATTTCTGTTCTTCTCTATACTGTCTGCTCCTCTCTATACTGACTGCTCCTCTCTATAATTTCTGTTCTTCTCTATACTGTCTGCTCCTCTTTATACCGTCTGCTCCTCTCTATAGTGTCTGCTCCTCTCTATACTGTCTGCTCCTCCCTATACTGTCTGCTCCTCTCTATAATGTCTGCTCCTCCCTATACTGTCTGCTCTTGTCTATAATGTCTGCTCCTCCCTATACTGTCTGCTCTTCTCTATAATGTCTGCTCCTCTCTATAATGTCTGCTCCTCTCTATACTGTCTGCTCTTCTCTATAATGTCTGCTCCTCCCTATACTGTCTGCTCTTCTCTATAATGTCTGCTCCTCTCTATAATGTCTGCTCCTCTCTATACTGTCTGCTCCTCTCTATAGTGTCTGCTCCTCTCTATAATGTCTGCTCCTCTATATAATGTCTGCTCCTCTCTATACTGTCTGCTCCTCTCTATAATGTCTGCTCCTCTATATAATGTCTGTTCCTCTCTATACTGTCTGCTCTTCTCTATACTGTCTGCTCCTCTCTATAATTTCTGTTCTTCTCTATACTGTCTGCTCCTCTCTATACTGTCTGCTCCTCTCTATACTGTCTGCTTCTCTCTATACTGTCTGCTCCTCTCTATAATGTCTGCTCCTCTCTATACTGTCTGCTCCTCTCTATAATGTCTGTTTCTCTCTATACTGTCTGCTCCTCTCTATAATGTCTGTTCCTCTCTATACTGTCTGCTCCTCTCTATAATGTCTGCTCCTCTATATAATGTCTGTTCCTCTCTATACTGTCTGCTCCTCTCTATAATGTCTGCTCCTCTCTATACTGTCTTCTCCTCTCTATACTGTCTGCTCCTCTCTATAATGTCTGCTCCTCTCTATACTGTCTGCTCCTCTCTATAATGTCTGTTTCTCTCTATACTGTCTGCTCCTCTCTATAATGTCTGTTCCTCTCTATACTGTCTGCTCCTCTCTATAATGTATGTTCTTCTCTATACTGTCTGCTCCTCTCTATAATGTATGTTCTTCTCTATACTGTCTGCTCCTCTCTATACTGTCTGCTCCTCTCTATAATGTATGTTCTTCTCTATACTGTCTGCTCCTCTCTATAATGTCTGTTTCTCTCTATACTGTCTGCTCCTCTCTATACTGTCTGCTCCTCTATATAATGTCTGTTCCTCTCTATACTGTCTGCTCCTCTCTATACTGTCTGTTCTTCTCTATAATGTCTGTTCCTCTCTATACTGTCTGCTCTTCTCTATAATGTCTGTTCCTCTCTATACTGTATGCTCCTCTCTATACTGTCTGTTCTTCTCTATAATGTCTGTTCCTCTCTATACTGTCTGCTCTTCTCTATAATGTCTGCTCCTCTCTATACTGTCTGCTCCTCTCTATACTGTCTGCTCCTCTCTATAATGTCTGCTCCTCTCTATACTGTCTGCTCTTCTCCATACTGTCTTCTCTTCTCTATACTGTCTGCTCCTCTCTATACTGTCTGCTCCTCTCTATACTGTCTCTTCTTCTCTATACTGTCTGCTCCTCTCTATACTGTCTCTTCTTCTCTATAATGTCTGTTCCTCTCTATACTGTTTGCTCTTCTCTATAATGTCTGTTCCTCTCTATACTGTCTGCTCCTCTCTATACTGTCTGCTCCTCTCTATACTGTCTGCTCTTCTCTATACTGTCTGCTCCTCTCTATACTGTCTGCTCCTCTCTATAATGTCTGCTCCTCTCTATACTGTCTGCTCTTCTCTATACTGTCTGTTCCTCTCTATACTGTCTGTTCTTCTCTATAATGTCTGTTCCTCTCTGTACTGTCTGCTCCTCTCTATACTGTCTCTTCTTCTCTATACTGTCTGCTCCTCTCTATACTGTCTCTTCTTCTCTATACTGTCTGCTCCTCTCTATAGTGTCTGCTCCTCTCTATACTGTCTCTTCTTCTCTATACTGTCTGCTCCCCTGTATACTATGTCTTCCCCTCCGCACTTTGTGTTGTTGACATCTCATCCCCCGTGTGTATTTCTAGATCATCTCATCAGAGTATCTGCAGATATTGTTAATTGCTCTTTAGTGACCTTGTCTTGAGGTTTGGCCGAGGTCGCCCCCATCAGCGTCCTCCCTACTAGTTAGTAAATATTGTGTGGGTGATGTGTGATTTCCAGGTCTAAGGTCCTGTTCTGGAGGATCGGGCTCAGTACCAGCGGAGGAGGGAGGACAGCGGCCGGGGAGGGGGTGCTGGAGATTCTGCTCCTGTCCATCATTCACACTCAAAAACTCCTTCAACCATTTAATTTTCGCTGCAGGGAAATCTCGAGAAGCTGCTGATAAAACAAGCAATTAAACCGAGATCCTTCACTCACCACAAGACTCCAGCAGCTCGATAAGCTCATCTCAAGGGTGACTGACAGCCTCGCGGACCCACTGACGGCCAGCGCCTTGGCTGGAGGACATCGCCAACTTCTGACCGCTCATTGGTACAATCACACAACAAACAAAAATCACCAATCAAAAAGTTTCTGAAGTCTCAACCTCTTGATCAGAGATTATGGAAAATGAGACATAAAGAGCTACAACGAAGCATGGCGAGGCATAATGAGGCATGACGAGGCATAATGAGGCACCACGAGGTATAATGAGGCACGACGAGGTATAATGAGGCACAATGACAAGTAACAAGGCACGACGAGGCTTAACTAAACATAACAGGCCTATAAAGGTGCTGAGGTGGTGGGACGGGAGGTTAACAACCCTGTCCTGGTTTATTGCACCACAAGATGTAAGGTCCTTCAGCTGACCCATGTATTGGGGACCTTTCAAAACCTCCACCAATTCCAACTCAACCTCCTTCAATAGCTGAGGCTCTTCTAATTTTGGCGCAGTTGGAACTTTTTCTCTCCCCCATCATTCTTCAGAAATCACTTCTGTTATTTGCTACACAGTTATGCTCACCACTGACAGGTGGGCGGTACTTGACAGGAGCAGACGGGCGGGGCAGGGACCACCCACTTGACAGCAGAGAACATAATTGTGCTGCATCTAACAACGATTGCTCAGGAATGGCGGGAGGAGAAAAAAAAATCCACAATTAGTGGAGTGGCTCCTAATACAGGATGAAAGTGGTGGAGATGGCGCAAGGTCCTCTTTAAGGTCCTCTTTAAGGTCCTCTTTAAGGTTCTCTTTAAGGTTCTCTTTAAGGTCCTCTTTAAGGTTCTCTTTATAGTTCTCTTTAAGGTCCTCGTTAAGGTCCTCGTTAAGGTCCTCTTTAAGGTTCTCTTTAAGGTCCTCTTTAAGGTTCTCTTTAAGGTCCTCTTTAAGGTTCTCTTTAAGGTCCTCTTTAAGGTCCTCTTTAAGGTTCTCTTTAAGGTCCTCGTTAAGGTCCTCTTTAAGGTCCTCTTTAAGGTTCTTGATCTTACGTGATCTGTTTCATTTGTGCAGGCTATATGGCAGACCGATATGGGGGTGATTTATTAGGACCGGCATTTCCTATTCCAGTCTTTACTCATTCACCCACCAGCACCAGAAGGTCCTGAGTAATGAAGAGGCTTCTCCTCTGGACATCATGTGCTTGGATACAACTCCTCCTGTTGTCTTCCTTCTTCCTCTTGGCGTCCCAGTGTCCACCTTCATTCCAGGCCGCTCTGACTACACGGACGCCACATACAGACTGAGCGGCTGTGATTCTGGTAATAATAAGTGGTGGGTGACTGAGCTGACATCAGTGTGAACAAGGTGTAATTAGCTGAAGGTGCAGAGGACAATAATCGGGTCCTGCTGCCCCTCGCTGACCTGCCGGTATCGGGGAGGCGCCATCTATATCCTCTCTGTCATCTCTGCTCATTTCTTGTCTTGTTAATACGTGAGAAAGAGACAAAGTCATAAATAGCTGCAGCCCCCGGCCTGAGATACAGACCCCCATAATCACCGCAAATGGTAATTACCGAGATGTCACATGACCAGAGGAGGCGATTATAGAGAAGGCAAGAAAGGGGGGCTGTAATTATAGGGGGGGGGGGTGTAATTATAAGGGGGGGTGTAATTATAAGGGGGGCTGTAATTATAAGGGGGGAGTTGTAGATGGGGGGGGGGGGCGTCAGGTGAAAATTATTCTTCAATCAGGGTTGATGAGTTAAGTTTTAGAATGATGTTCTGGTGAAAGACACAAGTCTGAACAATAGGCAGGATTGGATCTGAGGATAATGTGTGAGACATCATGTGCGGTGTTCAGGCTAAAAATTACACTCCAAAGCAAAACTGGCAGGTGAACCTCAGAAACAAGAGGGGAGGGAGAAGAAGAAGAAGAGGAGAAAGAAGTGGAGGAGGAAGAAGAGGAGGAGGAAGAGGAGAAGGAAAAGGAGGAGGAAGAAGAGAAGGAGGAAGAAGAGAAGGAGGAAGAAGAGGAGAAGGAGGAAGAAGAGGAGAAGGAGAAGGAGGAAGAAGAGGAGAAGTAAGCGGAGGAGGAAGAAGATGAGAAGGAGAAGGAGGAAGAAGAGGAGAAGTAAGCGGAGGAGGAAGAAGATGAGAAGGAGAAGGAGAAAGAAGTGGAGGAGGAAGAAGAGGAGGAGGAAGAGGAGAAGGAAAAGGAGGAGGAAGAAGAGAAGGAGGAAGAAGAGAAGGAGGAAGAAGAGGAGAAGGAGGAAGAAGAGGAGAAGGAGAAGGAGGAAGAAGAGGAGAAGTAAGCGGAGGAGGAAGAAGATGAGAAGGAGAAGGAGGAAGAAGAGGAGAAGTAAGCGGAGGAGGAAGAAGATGAGAAGGGGAAGGAAGAGGTGAAGGAAAAGGAGGAGGAAGAAGAGGAGAAGGAAGAAGAGGAGGAAGAGGAGGAGAAGGAGGAAGAAGAGGAGAAGAAAAAGGAGGAAGAAGAGGAGAAGAAGGAAGAAGAAGGAAAAGGAGGAAGAAGAGGAGAAGGAAGAGGAGAAGAAGGAGGAGGAAGACGAGAAGGAAAAGGAGGAAGAAGAGGAGGAGGAAGAAGAAGAGGAAGAGGAAGTGGAGGAGGAAGAAGAGGAGTAAGAAGAGGAGAAGGAATAAAAAGAGGAGGAGAAAGAAGAGGAAGAGGAGAAGGAAGAGGAAGAGGAGAAGGAAGAGGAGAAGAAGGAAGAGGAAGAGAAGAAGAAGAAGAGAAGGAAGAGGAGGAAGAAGAAGAGGAGGAGGAAGAGGAGAAGAAGAAGAAAGAGGATGAGGAGGAAGAAGAGGAGAAGGAAGAGGAAGAGGAGAAGGAAGAAGAAGGAAAAGGAGGAAGAAGAGGAGAAGGAAGAGGAAGAGGAGAAGGAAGAGGAGAAGAAGGAGAAGGAGGAGGAAGAGAAGAAGAAGAAGAAGAGAAGGAAGAGGAGGAGGAAGAAGAAGAGGAGGAGGAAGAACGAGAAGAAGGAGAAGGAAGAGGATAAGGAGGAAGAAGAGGAGGAGAAGGAAGAGGAAGAGGAGAAGGAAGAAGAAGAGGAGAAGGAAGAAGAAGGAAAAGGAGGAGGAAGAGGAGAAGGACAAAGAAGAGGAGGAGGAAGAGGAGAAGGAAGAAGAAGAGGAGGAGGAAGAGGAGGAAGAAGAAGAGGAGGAGGAAGAAGAAGAGGAGGAGGAAGAGGAGAAGGAAGAAGAAGAGGAGGAGGAAGAGGAGGAGGAAGAAGAGAAGGAAGAAGAAGAGGAGGAGGAAGAAGAGGAGGAAGAAGAGGAGGAGGAGGAAGACTTATTAATTGTCGTATGACTATTAGGTGAGATATTATTAGTTTATATCAATAGTATGCTATGATGGTAAATATTATTATTATTATTATTATTATTATTATTATTATTATTATTATTATTATTATTATCATTCCTATGTATTACTGATTATTATGTGTAATATTATCAGCATTAGTGGTATGACATGATGACGATGATGATGATGATGATGGATACTCTGATTATTATTACCATTATTATCTCCAGCCTTGTCTCTACCATTTGCATCCTGTGATATTCGCGCTTGCTCTGTCGCCTTTATCTGGTTTCTATTAGAGTGATGAAAGGCTGGAGGAAGTAATGGAGAGGAATCGGACGTGGAGACATTAATCTCATCCCGAGAAGATCAAACGTATTCAAGCAAAGGCGACCAAACAATAATACTAATAATAATATTCCTGCAGAGCTGAGACACAATGAGAATATTCAGATGTGATAGATGGGGGGGCGGGGAGTCTGATGGGAACGGTAATAGTAATCTGCACTGGGGTATACAGAGAAGAGGAAGGGTGTACAGAGAAGAGGAGGGGTATACAGAGAAGAGGAAGGGTAAACAGAGAGAACACAAGAGAAGAGTGAGTACAGCTAGGTCAGATTTCCTAAGCCTGGTGTTTTTGGTTCCCATTCTTACAGTTGCTGATACACTGACTCCCATGGGCCAGCCTTGTATATATGTATACCAGTTACCAGGCTTAGATTACCAGTATTACAGTGGGGTTGAGGAGTGCCTGTGCCGCTCTGCGCTTAGATACGGTATTGTGGGATAAATCCTTCTAATCGGTTTTATAGACTTCATTCCCATCATCTTGGGCCGCACTGATGTCTGGCGATAGTAATACGCTCTTTGGTCAGTCACAGGAGAGATTTCCTTTGCTGCAGAGACTGCCTGATAACATCGGCCTTATCCCAGCACTGCCTGCTCTCTGTCTCCCCGAGTATTCCCTTATCCCAGCACGGCCTGCTCTCTGTCTCCCCGAGTATTCCCTTATCCCAGCACGGCCTGCTCTCTGTCTCCCCGAGTATTCCCTTATCCCAGCACTTCCTGCTCTCTGACTCCCCGAGTATTCCCTTATCCCAGCACTGCCTGCTCTCTGACTCCCCAAGTATTCCCTTATCCCAGCACTGCCTGCTCTCTGTCTCCCCGATTATTCCCTTATCCCAGCACTGCCTGCTCTCTGACTCCCCGAGTATTCCCTTATCCCAGCACTGCCTGCTCTCTGTCTCCCAGAGTATTCCCTTATCCCAGCACGGCCTGCTCTCTGACTCCCCAAGTATTCCCTTATCCCAGCACGGCCTGCTCTCTGTCTCCCAGAGTATTCCCTTATCCCAGCACTGCCTGCTCTCTGTCTCCCCGAGTATTCCCTTATCCCAGCACGGCCTGCTATCTGACTCCCCGAGTATTCCCTTATCCCAGCACTGTCTGCTCTCTGTCTCCTCGAGTATTCCGTTATCCCAGCACTGCCTGCTCTCTGTCTCCTCGAGTATTCTCTTATCCCAGCACTGCCTGCTCTCTGTCTCCTCGAGTATTCCGTTATCCCAGCACTGCCTGCTCTCTGTCTCCCTGAGTATTCCCTTATCCTAGCACTGCCTGCTCTCTGTCTCCCTGAGTATTCCCTTATCCCAGCACTGCCTGCTCTCTGTCTCCCCGAGTATTCCCTTATCCCAGCACGGCCTGCTCTCTGTCTCCCCGAGTATTCCCTTATCCCAGCACTGCCTGCTCTCTGTCTCCCCGAGTATTCCCTTATCCCAGCACTTCCTGCTCTCTGTCTCCTCGAGTATTCCCTTATCCCAGCACGGCCTGCTCTCTGTCTCCCCGAGTATTCCCTTATCCCAGCACGGCCTGCTCTCTGTCTCCCCGAGTATTCCCTTATCCCAGCACTTCCTGCTCTCTGTCTCCCCGAGTATTCCCTTATCCCAGCACGGCCTGCTCTCTGTCTCCCCGAGTATTCCCTTATCCCAGCACTGCCTGCTCTCTGACTCCCCGAGTATTCCCTTATCCCAGCACTGCCTGCTCTCTGACTCCCCGAGTATTCCCTTATCCCAGCACTGCCTGCTCTCTGTCTCTCAGAGTATTCCCTTATCCCAGCACTGCCTGCTCTCTGACTCCCCGAGTATTCCCTTATCCCAGCACTGCCTGCTCTCTGACTCCCCGAGTATTCCCTTATCCCAACACTGCCTGCTCTCTGTCTCCCCGAGTATTCCCTTATCCCAGCACTTCCTGCTCTCTGTCTCCTCGAGTATTCCCTTATCCCAGCACGGCCTGCTCTCTGTCTCCCCGAGTATTCCCTTATCCCAGCACTGCCTGCTCTCTGTCTCCTCGAGTATTCCCTTATCCCAGCACGGCCTGCTCTCTGTCTCCCCGAGTATTCCCTTATCCCAGCATGGCCTGCTCTCTGTCTCCTCGAGTATTCTCTTATCCCAGCACTGCCTGCTCTCTTTCTCCCCGAGTATTCCCTTATCCCAGCACGGCCTGCTCTCTTTCTCCCCGAGTATTCCCTTATCCCAGCACTGCCTGCTCTCTTTCTCCCCGAGTATTCCCTTATCCCAGCACTGCCTGCTCTCTGTCTCCCCGAGTATTCCCTTATCCCAGAACTGCCTGCTCTCTGTCTCCTCGAGTATTCCCTTATCCCAGCACTGCCTGCTCTCTTTCTCCCCGAGTATTCCCTTATCCCAGCACTTCCTGCTCTCTGTCTCCCCGAGTATTCCCTTATCCCGGCACGGCCTGCTCTCTGTCTCCCTGAGTATTCCCTTATCCCGGCACGGCCTGCTCTCTGTCTCCCTGAGTATTCCCTTATCCTAGCATTGCCTGCTCTTTGTCTCCCTGAGTATTCCCTTATCCCAGCACGGCCTGCTCTCTGTCTCCCTGAGTATTCCCTTATCCCAGCACGGCCTGCTCTTTGTCTCCCTGAGTATTCCCTTATCCCAGCACGGCCTGCTCTCTGTCTCCCTGAGTATTCCCTTATCCCGGCACGGCCTGCTCTCTGTCTCCCTGAGTATTCCCTTATCCCGGCACGGCCTGCTCTCTGTCTACCTGAGTATTCCCTTATCCCAGCATTGCCTGCTCTCTGTCTCCCTGAGTATTCCCTTATCCCGGCACTGCCTGCTCTCTGTCTCCCCGAGTATTCCCTTATCCTAGCACTGCCTGCTCTCTGTCTCCCCGAGTATTCTCTTATCCCAGCACGGCCTGCTCTCTGTCTCCCCGAGTATTCCCTTATCCCAGCACTGCCTGCTCTCTGTCTCCCCGAGTATTCCCTTATCCCAGCACTGCCTGCTCTCTGTCTCCCCGAATATTCTCTTATCCCAGCACTTCCTGCTCTCTGTCTCCCCGAGTATTCCCTTATCCCAGCACTGCCGGCTCTCTGTCTCCCCGAGTATTCCCTTATCCCAGCACTTCCTGCTCTCTGTCTCCCCGAGTATTCCCTTATCCCGGCACGGCCTGCTCTCTGTCTCCCTGAGTATTCCCTTATCCCGGCACGGCCTGCTCTCTGTCTCCCTGAGTATTCCCTTATCCTAGCATTGCCTGCTCTCTGTCTCCCTGAGTATTCCCTTATCCCAGCACGGCCTGCTCTTTGTCTCCCTGAGTATTCCCTTATCCCAGCACGGCCTGCTCTCTGTCTCCCTGAGTATTCCCTTATCCCGGCACGGCCTGCTCTCTGTCTCCCTGAGTATTCCCTTATCCCGGCACGGCCTGCTCTCTGTCTACCTGAGTATTCCCTTATCCCAGCATTGCCTGCTCTCTGTCTCCCTGAGTATTCCCTTATCCCGGCACTGCCTGCTCTCTGTCTCCCCGAGTATTCCCTTATCCTAGCACTGCCTGCTCTCTGTCTCCCCGAGTATTCTCTTATCCCAGCACGGCCTGCTCTCTGTCTCCCCGAGTATTCCCTTATCCCAGCACTGCCTGCTCTCTGTCTCCCCGAGTATTCCCTTATCCCAGCACTGCCTGCTCTCTGTCTCCCCGAATATTCTCTTATCCCAGCACTTCCTGCTCTCTGTCTCCCCGAGTATTCCCTTATCCCAGCACTGCCGGCTCTCTGTCTCCCCGAGTATTCCCTTATCCCAGCACTTCCTGCTCTCTGTCTCCCCGAGTATTCCCTTATCCCAGCACTGCCTGCTCTCTGTCTCCCCGAGTATTCCCTTATCCCAGCACTTCCTGCTCTCTGTCTCCACGAGTATTCCCTTATCCCAGCACTGCCTGCTCTCTGTCTCCCCGAGTATTCCCTTATCCCAGCACGGCCTGCTCTCTGTCTCCCCGAGTATTCCCTTATCCCAGCACGGCCTGCTCTCTGTCTCCCCGAGTATTCCCTTATCCCAGCACTTCCTGCTCTCTGACTCCCCGAGTATTCCCTTATCCCAGCACTGCCTGCTCTCTGACTCCCCAAGTATTCCCTTATCCCAGCACTGCCTGCTCTCTGTCTCCCCGAGTATTCCCTTATCCCAGCACTGCCTGCTCTCTGACTCCCCGAGTATTCCCTTATCCCAGCACTGCCTGCTCTCTGTCTCCCAGAGTATTCCCTTATCCCAGCACGGCCTGCTCTCTGACTCCCCAAGTATTCCCTTATCCCAGCACGGCCTGCTCTCTGTCTCCCAGAGTATTCCCTTATCCCAGCACTGCCTGCTCTCTGTCTCCCCGAGTATTCCCTTATCCCAGCACGGCCTGCTATCTGACTCCCCGAGTATTCCCTTATCCCAGCACTGTCTGCTCTCTGTCTCCTCGAGTATTCCGTTATCCCAGCACTGCCTGCTCTCTGTCTCCTCGAGTATTCTCTTATCCCAGCACTGCCTGCTCTCTGTCTCCTCGAGTATTCCGTTATCCCAGCACTGCCTGCTCTCTGTCTCCCTGAGTATTCCCTTATCCTAGCACTGCCTGCTCTCTGTCTCCCTGAGTATTCCCTTATCCCAGCACTGCCTGCTCTCTGTCTCCCCGAGTATTCCCTTATCCCAGCACGGCCTGCTCTCTGTCTCCCCGAGTATTCCCTTATCCCAGCACTGCCTGCTCTCTGTCTCCCCGAGTATTCCCTTATCCCAGCACTTCCTGCTCTCTGTCTCCTCGAGTATTCCCTTATCCCAGCACGGCCTGCTCTCTGTCTCCCCGAGTATTCCCTTATCCCAGCACTTCCTGCTCTCTGTCTCCCCGAGTATTCCCTTATCCCAGCACGGCCTGCTCTCTGACTCCCCGAGTATTCCCTTATCCCAGCACTGCCTGCTCTCTGACTCCCCGAGTATTCCCTTATCCCAGCACTGCCTGCTCTCTGTCTCTCAGAGTATTCCCTTATCCCAGCACGGCCTGCTCTCTGACTCCCCAAGTATTCCCTTATCCCAGCACGGCCTGCTCTCTGTCTCCCAGAGTATTCCCTTATCCCAGCACTGCCTGCTCTCTGTCTCCCCGAGTATTCCCTTATCCCAGCACGGCCTGCTCTCTGTCTCCTCGAGTATTCCCTTATCCCAGCACGGCCTGCTATCTGACTCCCCGAGTATTCCCTTATCCCAGCACTGTCTGCTCTCTGTCTCCTCGAGTATTCCGTTATCCCAGCACTGCCTGCTCTCTGTCTCCTCGAGTATTCTCTTATCCCAGCACTGCCTGCTCTCTGTCTCCTCGAGTATTCCGTTATCCCAGCACTGCCTGCTCTCTGTCTCCCTGAGTATTCCCTTATCCTAGCACTGCCTGCTCTCTGTCTCCCTGAGTATTCCCTTATCCCAGCACTGCCTGCTCTCTGTCTCCCCGAGTATTCCCTTATCCCAGCACTGCCTGCTCTCTGTCTCCCCGAGTATTCCCTTATCCCAGCACGGCCTGCTCTCTGTCTCCCCGAGTATTCCCTTATCCCAACACTGCCTGCTCTCTGTCTCCCCGAGTATTCCCTTATCCCAGCACTTCCTGCTCTCTGTCTCCTCGAGTATTCCCTTATCCCAGCACGGCCTGCTCTCTGTCTCCCCGAGTATTCCCTTATCCCAGCACTGCCTGCTCTCTGTCTCCTCGAGTATTCCCTTATCCCAGCATGGCCTGCTCTCTGTCTCCTCGAGTATTCTCTTATCCCAGCACTGCCTGCTCTCTTTCTCCCCGAGTATTCCCTTATCCCAGCACGGCCTGCTCTCTTTCTCCCCGAGTATTCCCTTATCCCAGCACTGCCTGCTCTCTTTCTCCCCGAGTATTCCCTTATCCCAGCACTGCCTGCTCTCTGTCTCCCCGAGTATTCCCTTATCCCAGAACTGCCTGCTCTCTGTCTCCTCGAGTATTCCCTTATCCCAGCACTGCCTGCTCTCTTTCTCCCCGAGTATTCCCTTATCCCAGCACTGCCTGCTCTCTGTCTCCCCGAGTATTCCCTTATCCCAGAACTGCCTGCTCTCTGTCTCCTCGAGTATTCCCTTATCCCAGCACTGCCTGCTCTCTTTCTCCCCGAGTATTCCCTTATCCCAGCACTTCCTGCTCTCTGTCTCCCCGAGTATTCCCTTATCCCGGCACGGCCTGCTCTCTGTCTCCCCGAGTATTTCCTTATCCCAGCACGGCCTGCTCTCTGTCTCCCTGAGTATTCCCTTATCCCGGCACGGCCTGCTCTCTGTCTCCCTGAGTATTCCCTTATCCTAGCATTGCCTGCTCTCTGTCTCCCTGAGTATTCCCTTATCCCAGCACGGCCTGCTCTTTGTCTCCCTGAGTATTCCCTTATCCCAGCACGGCCTGCTCTCTGTCTCCCTGAGTATTCCCTTATCCCGGCACGGCCTGCTCTCTGTCTCCCTGAGTATTCCCTTATCCCGGCACGGCCTGCTCTCTGTCTACCTGAGTATTCCCTTATCCCAGCATTGCCTGCTCTCTGTCTCCCTGAGTATTCCCTTATCCCGGCACTGCCTGCTCTCTGTCTCCCCGAGTATTCCCTTATCCTAGCACTGCCTGCTCTCTGTCTCCCCGAGTATTCTCTTATCCCAGCACGGCCTGCTCTCTGTCTCCCCGAGTATTCCCTTATCCCAGCACTGCCTGCTCTCTGTCTCCCCGAGTATTCCCTTATCCCAGCACTGCCTGCTCTCTGTCTCCCCGAATATTCTCTTATCCCAGCACTTCCTGCTCTCTGTCTCCCCGAGTATTCCCTTATCCCGGCACGGCCTGCTCTCTGTCTCCCTGAGTATTCCCTTATCCCGGCACGGCCTGCTCTCTGTCTCCCTGAGTATTCCCTTATCCTAGCATTGCCTGCTCTCTGTCTCCCTGAGTATTCCCTTATCCCAGCACGGCCTGCTCTTTGTCTCCCTGAGTATTCCCTTATCCCAGCACGGCCTGCTCTCTGTCTCCCTGAGTATTCCCTTATCCCGGCACGGCCTGCTCTCTGTCTCCCTGAGTATTCCCTTATCCCGGCACGGCCTGCTCTCTGTCTACCTGAGTATTCCCTTATCCCAGCATTGCCTGCTCTCTGTCTCCCTGAGTATTCCCTTATCCCGGCACTGCCTGCTCTCTGTCTCCCCGAGTATTCCCTTATCCTAGCACTGCCTGCTCTCTGTCTCCCCGAGTATTCTCTTATCCCAGCACGGCCTGCTCTCTGTCTCCCCGAGTATTCCCTTATCCCAGCACTGCCTGCTCTCTGTCTCCCCGAGTATTCCCTTATCCCAGCACTGCCTGCTCTCTGTCTCCCCGAATATTCTCTTATCCCAGCACTTCCTGCTCTCTGTCTCCCCGAGTATTCCCTTATCCCAGCACTGCCGGCTCTCTGTCTCCCCGAGTATTCCCTTATCCCAGCACTTCCTGCTCTCTGTCTCCCCGAGTATTCCCTTATCCCAGCACTTCCTGCTCTCTGTCTCCCCGAGTATTCCCTTATCCCAGCACGGCCTGCTCTCTGTCTCCCCGAGTATTCCCTTATCCCAGCACTGCCTGCTCTCTGTCTCCCCGAGTATTCCCTTATCCCAGCACGGCCTGCTCTCTGACTCCCCAAGTATTCCCTTATCCCAGCACGGCCTGCTCTCTGTCTCCGCGAGTATTCCCTTATCCAGCACTGCCTGCTCTCTGACTCCCCAAGTATTCCCTTATCCCAGCACTGCCTGCTCTCTGTCTCCCCGAGTATTCCCTTATCCCAGCACGGCCTGCTCTCTGTCTCCCCGAGTATTCCCTTATCCCAGCACGGCCTGCTCTCTGTCTCCCCGAATATTCCCTTATCCCAGCACGGCCTGCTCTCTGTCTCCCCGAGTATTCCCTTATCCTAGCACTGCCTGCTCTCTGTCTCCCCGAGTATTCCCTTATCCCAGCACGGCCTGCTCTCTGTCTCCCCGAGTATTCCCTTATCCCAGCACGGCCTGCTCTCTGTCTCCCCTGAGCATTCCCTTATCCCAGCACGGCCTGCTCTCTGTCTCCCCGAGTATTCCCTTATCCCAGCACGGCCTGCTCTCTGTCTCCCCGAGTATTCCCTTATCACAGCACGGCCTGCTCTCTGTCTCCCCTGAGCATTCCCTTATCCCAGCACGGCCTGCTCTCTGACTCCCCAAGTATTCCCTTATCCCAGCACGGCCTGCTATCTGTCTCCCCGAGTATTCCCTTATCCCAGCACGGCCTGCTCTCTGTCTCCCCGAATATTCCCTTATCCCAGCACTGCCTGCTCTCTGACTCCACAAGTATTCCCTTATCCCAGCACTGCCTGCTCTCTGTCTCCCAGAGAATTCCCTTATCCCAGCACTGCCTGCTCTCTGTCTCCCCAAGTATTCCCTTATCCCAGCACGGCCTGCTCTCTGTCTCCTCGAGTATTCCCTTATCCCAGCACGGCCTGCTCTCTGTCTCCCCGAGTATTCCCTTATCCCAGCACGGCCTGCTCTCTGTCTCCCCGAGTATTCCCTTATCCCAGCTCTTCCTGCTCTCTTTCTCCCCGAGTATTCCATTATCCCAGCACTGCCTGCTGTCTCCCCGAGTATTCCCTTATCCCAGCACTTCCTGCTCTCTGTCTCCCCGAGTATTCCCTTATCCCAGCACGGCCTGCTCTCTGTCTCCCCGAATATTCCCTTATCCCAGCACGGCCTGCTCTCTGTCTCCCCGAGTATTCCCTTATCCCAGCACTGCCTGCTCTCTGTCTCCCTGAGTATTCCCTTATCCTAGCACTGCCGGCTCTCTGTCTCCCCGAGTATTCCCTTATCCCAGCACTGCCTGCTCTCTGTCTCCCCGAGTATTCCCTTATCCCAGCACTGCCTGCTCTCTGTCTCCCCGAGTATTCCCTTATCCCAGCACGGCCTGCTCTCTGTCTCCCTGAGTATTCCCTTATCCCAGCACTTCCTGCTCTCTGTCTCCCCGAGTATTCCCTTATCCCAGCACTGCCTGCTCTCTGTCTCCCCGAGTATTCCCTTATCCCAGCACTGCCTGCTCTCTGTCTCCCCGAGTATTCCCTTATCCCAGCACTGCCTGCTCTCTGTCTCCCCGAGTATTCCCTTATCCCAGCACTTCCTGCTCTCTGTCTCCCCGAGTATTCCCTTATCCCAGCACTTCCTGCTCTCTGTCTCCCCGAGTATTACCTTATCCCAGCACTTCCTGCTCTCTGTCTCCCCGAGTATTCCCTTATCCCAGCACGGCCTGCTCTCTGTCTCCCCGAATATTCCCTTATCCCAGCACGGCCTGCTCTCTGTCTCCCCGAGTATTCCCTTATCCCAGCACGGCCTGCTCTCTGTCTCCCCGAGTATTCCCTTATCCCAGCACGGCCTGCTCTCTTTCTCCCCGAGTATTCCCTTATCCCAGCTCTTCCTGCTCTCTTTCTCCCCGAGTATTCCCTTATCCCAGCACTGCCTGCTGTCTCCCCGAGTATTCCCTTATCCCAGCACTTCCTGCAATCTGTCTCCCCGAGTATTCCCTTATCCCAGCACGGCCTGCTCTCTGTCTCCCCGAATATTCCCTTATCCCAGCACGGCCTGCTCTCTGTCTCCCCGAGTATTCCCTTATCCCAGCACGGCCAGCTCTCTGTCTCCCCGAGTATTCCCTTATCCCAGCACTGCCTGCTCTCTGTCTCCCTGAGTATTCCCTTATCCCAGCACTGCCTGCTCTCTGTCTCCCCGAGTATTCCCTTATCCCAGCACTGCCTGCTCTCTGTCTCCCCGAGTATTCCCTTATCCCAGCACTGCCTGCTCTCTGTCTCCCCGAGTATTCCCTTATCCCAGCATGGCCAGCTCTCTGTCTCCCTGAGTTTTCCCTTATCCCAGCATTGTCTGCTCTCTGTCTCCCTGAGTATTCCCTTATCCCAGCACTTCCTGCTCTCTGTCTCCCCGAGTATTCCCTTATCCCAGCACTGCCTGCTCTCTGTCTCCCCGAGTATTCCCTTATCCCAGCACTGCCGGCTCTCTTTCTCCCTGAGTATTCCCTTATCCCAGCACTTCCTGCTCTCTGTCTCCCCGAGTATTCCCTTATCCCAGCACGGCCTGCTCTCTGTCTCCCCGAATATTCCCTTATCCCAGCACGGCCTGCTCTCTGTCTCCCCGAGTATTCCCTTATCCCAGCACTGCCTGCTCTCTGTCTCCCCGAGTATTCCCTTATCCCAGCACTGCCTGCTCTCTGTCTCCCCGAGTATTCCCTTATCCCAGCACGGCCAGCTCTCTGTCTCCCCGAGTATTCCCTTATCCCAGCACTGCCTGCTCTCTGTCTCCCTGAGTATTCCCTTATCCCAGCACTGCCTGCTCTCTGTCTCCCCGAGTATTCCCTTATCCCAGCACTGCCTGCTCTCTGTCTCCCCGAGTATTCCCTTATCCCAGCACGGCCAGCTCTCTGTCTCCCTGAGTTTTCCCTTATCCCAGCATTGTCTGCTCTCTGTCTCCCTGAGTATTCCCTTATCCCAGCACTTCCTGCTCTCTGTCTCCCCGAGTATTCCCTTATCCCAGCACTGCCTGCTCTCTGTCTCCCCGAGTATTCCCTTATCCCAGCACTGCCGGCTCTCTTTCTCCCTGAGTATTCCCTTATCCCAGCACTTCCTGCTCTCTGTCTCCCTGAGTATTCCCTTATCCCAGCACTGCCTGCTCTCTTTCTCCCCGAGTATTCCCTTATCCCAGCACTTCCTGCTCTCTTTCTCCCCGAGTATTCCCTTATCCCAGCATGGCCTGCTCTCTGTCTCCCCGAGTATTCCCTTATCCCAGCACGGCCTGCTCTTTGTTTTCCCGAGTATTCCCTTATCCCAGCACGGCCTGCTCTCTGTCTCCCCGAGTATTCCCTTATACCAGCACTGCCTGCTGTCTGTCTCCCCGAGTATTCCCTTATACCAGCACGGCCTGCTCTCTGTCTCCCCGAGTATTCCCTTATCCCAGCACGGCCTGCTCTCTGTCTCCCCGAGTATTCCCTTATACCAGCACGGCCTGCTCTCTGTCTCCCCGAGTATTCCCTTATCCCAGCACTGCCTGCTCTCTGTCTCCCCGAGTATTCCCTTATCCCAGCACGGCCTGCTCTCTGTCTCCCTGAGTATTCCCTTATCCCAGCCCTGCCGGCTCTCTGTCTCCTCGAGTATTCCCTTATCCCAGCACTTCCTGCTCTCTGTCTCCCCTGAGTATTCCCTTATCCCAGCACTGCCTGCTCTCTGTCTCCTCGAGTATTCCCTTATCCCAGCACTGTCTTCTCTCTGTCTCCCCGAGTATTCCCTTATCCCAGCACGGCCTGCTCTTTGTCTCCCCGAGTATTCCCTTATCCCAGCACGGCCTGCTCTCTGTCTCCCCGAGTATTCCCTTATACCAGCACTGCCTGCTCTCTGTCTCCCCGAGTATTCCCTTATCCCAGCACGGCCTGCTCTCTGTCTCCCCTGAGCATTCCCTTATCCCAGCACGGCCTGCTCTCTGTCTCCCCGAGTATTCCCTTATCCCAGCACGGCCTGCTCTCTGTCTCCCCGAGTATTCCCTTATCACAGCACGGCCTGCTCTCTGTCTCCCCTGAGCATTCCCTTATCCCAGCACGGCCTGCTCTCTGACTCCCCAAGTATTCCCTTATCCCAGCACGGCCTGCTATCTGTCTCCCCGAGTATTCCCTTATCCCAGCACTGCCTGCTCTCTGACTCCGCAAGTATTCCCTTATCCCAGCACTGCCTGCTCTCTGTCTCCCAGAGAATTCCCTTATCCCAGCACTGCCTGCTCTCTGTCTCCCCGAGTATTGCCTTATCCCAGCACGGCCTGCTCTCTGTCTCCTCGAGTATTCCCTTATCCCAGCACGGCCTGCTCTCTGTCTCCCCGAGTATTCCCTTATCCCAGCTCTTCCTGCTCTCTTTCTCCCCGAGTATTCCATTATCCCAGCACTGCCTGCTGTCTCCCCGAGTATTCCCTTATCCCAGCACTTCCTGCTCTCTGTCTCCCCGAGTATTCCCTTATCCCAGCACGGCCTGCTTTCTGTCTCCCCGAATATTCCCTTATCCCAGCACGGCCTGCTCTCTGTCTCCCCGAGTATTCCCTTATCCCAGCACTGCCTGCTCTCTGTCTCCCTGAGTATTCCCTTATCCTAGCACTGCCGGCTCTCTGTCTCCCCGAGTATTCCCTTATCCCAGCACTGCCTGCTCTCTGTCTCCCCGAGTATTCCCTTATCCCAGCACTGCCTGCTCTCTGTCTCCCCGAGTATTCCCTTATCCCAGCACGGCCTGCTCTCTGTCTCCCTGAGTATTCCCTTATCCCAGCACTTCCTGCTCTCTGTCTCCCCGAGTATTCCCTTATCCCAGCACTGCCTGCTCTCTGTCTCCCCGAGTATTCCCTTATCCCAGCACTGCCTGCTCTCTGTCTCCCCGAGTATTCCCTTATCCCAGCACTGCCTGCTCTCTGTCTCCCCGAGTATTCCCTTATCCCAGCACTTCCTGCTCTCTGTCTCCCCGAGTATTCCCTTATCCCAGCACTTCCTGCTCTCTGTCTCCCCGAGTATTCCCTTATCCCAGCACTTCCTGCTCTCTGTCTCCCCGAGTATTCCCTTATCCCAGCACGGCCTGCTCTCTGTCTCCCCGAATATTCCCTTATCCCAGCACGGCCTGCTCTCTGTCTCCCCGAGTATTCCCTTATCCTAGCACTGCCTGCTCTCTGTCTCCCCGAGTATTCCCTTATCCCAGCACGGCCTGCTCTCTGTCTCCCCGAGTATTCCCTTATCCCAGCACGGCCTGCTCTCTGTCTCCCCGAGTATTCCCTTATCCCAGCACTGCCTGCTCTCTTTCTCCCCGAGTATTCCATTATCCCAGCACTGCCTGCTGTCTCCCCGAGTATTCCCTTATCCCAGCACTGCCTGCTCTCTGTCTCCCCGAGTATTCCCTTATCCCAGAACTGCCTGCTCTCTGTCTCCCCGAGTATTCCCTTATCCCAGCACGGCCAGCTCTCTGTCTCCCCGAGTATTCCCTTATCCCAGCACTGCCTGCTCTCTGTCTCCCTGAGTATTCCCTTATCCCAGCACTGCCTGCTCTCTGTCTCCCCGAGTATTCCCTTATCCCAGCACTGCCTGCTCTCTGTCTCCCCGAGTATTCCCTTATCCCAGCACGGCCAGCTCTCTGTCTCCCTGAGTTTTCCCTTATCCCAGCATTGTCTGCTCTCTGTCTCCCTGAGTATTCCCTTATCCCAGCACTTCCTGCTCTCTGTCTCCCCGAGTATTCCCTTATCCCAGCACTGCCTGCTCTCTGTCTCCCCGAGTATTCCCTTATCCCAGCACTGCCGGCTCTCTTTCTCCCTGAGTATTCCCTTATCCCAGCACTTCCTGCTCTCTGTCTCCCCGAGTATTCCCTTATCCCAGCACTGCCTGCTCTCTGTCTCCCCGAGTATTCCCTTATCCCAGCACGGCCAGCTCTCTGTCTCCCCGAGTATTCCCTTATCCCAGCACTGCCTGCTCTCTGTCTCCCTGAGTATTCCCTTATCCCAGCACTGCCTGCTCTCTGTCTCCCCGAGTATTCCCTTATCCCAGCACTGCCTGCTCTCTGTCTCCCCTAGTATTCCCTTATCCCAGCACGGCCAGCTCTCTGTCTCCCTGAGTTTTCCCTTATCCCAGCATTGTCTGCTCTCTGTCTCCCTGAGTATTCCCTTATCCCAGCACTTCCTGCTCTCTGTCTCCCCGAGTATTCCCTTATCCCAGCACTGCCTGCTCTCTGTCTCCCCGAGTATTCCCTTATCCCAGCACTGCCGGCTCTCTTTCTCCCTGAGTATTCCCTTATCCCAGCACTTCCTGCTCTCTGTCTCCCCGAGTATTCCCTTATCCCAGCACTGCCGGCTCTCTTTCTCCCCGAGTATTCCCTTATCCCAGCACTTCCTGCTCTCTTTCTCCCCGAGTATTCCCTTATCCCAGCACTGCCTGCTCTCTTTCTCCCCGAGTATTCCCTTATCCCAGCACTTCCTGCTCTCTGTCTCCCCGAGTATTCCCTTATCCCAGCATGGCCTGCTCTCTGTCTCCCCGAGTATTCCCTTATCCCAGCACGGCCTGCTCTTTGTCTCCCCGAGTATTCCCTTATCCCAGCACGGCCTGCTCTCTGTCTCCCCGAGTATTCCCTTATACCAGCACTGCCTGCTCTCTGTCTCCCCGAGTATTCCCTTATCCCAGCACTGCCTGCTCTCTGTCTCCCCGAGTATTCCCTTATCCCAGCACGGCCTGCTCTCTGTCTCCCTGAGTATTCCCTTATCCCAGCCCTGCCGGCTCTCTGTCTCCTCGAGTATTCCCTTATCCCTGCACTTCCTGCTCTCTGTCTCCCCTGAGTATTCCCTTATCCCAGCACTGCCTGCTCTCTGTCTCCTCGAGTATTCCCTTATCCCAGCACTGTCTTCTCTCTGTCTCCCTGAGTATTCCCTTATCCCGGCACGGCCTGCTCTCTGTCTCCCCTGAGCATTCCCTTATCCCAGCACTGTCTTTTCTCTGTCTCCCTGAGTATTCCCTTATCCCGGCACGGCCTGCTCTCTGTCTCCCAGAGTATTCCCTTATCCCAGCACGGCCTGCTCTCTGTCTCCCCGAGTATTCCCTTATCCCAGCACTGCCTGCTCTCTGTCTCCCCGAGTATTCCCTTATCCCAGCACGGCCTGCTCTCTGTCTCCCTGAGTATTCCCTTATCCCAGCACTGCCGGCTCTCTGTCTCCTCGAGTATTCCCTTATCCCAGCACTTCCTGCTCTCTGTCTCCCCTGAGTATTCCCTTATCCCAGCACTGCCTGCTCTCTGTCTCCTCGAGTATTCCCTTATCCCAGCACTGCCTGCTCTCTGTCTCCCCGAGTATTCCCTTATCCCAGCACTGCCTGCTCTCTGTCTCCCCGAGTATTCCCTTATCCTAGCACTGCCTGCTCTCTGTCTCCCCGAGTATTCCCTTATCCCAGCACTGCCTGCTCTCTGTCTCCCCGAGTATTCCCTTATCCCAGCACTGCCTGCTCTCTGTCTCCCCTGAGTATTCCCTTATCCCAGCACTGCCTGCTCTTTGTCTCCTCGAGTATTCCCTTATCCCAGCACTGCCTGCTCTCTGTCTCCCCGAGTATTCCCTTATCCCAGCACGGCCTGCTCTCTGTCTCCCCGAGTATTCCCTTATCCCAGCACTGCCTGCTCTCTGTCTCCTCGAGTATTCCCTTATCCCAGCACTGCCTGCTCTCTGTCTCCCCGAGTATTCCCTTATCCCAGCACTGCCTGCTCTCTGTCTCCCCGAGTATTCCCTTATCCTAGCACTGCCTGCTCTCTGTCTCCCCGAGTATTCCCTTATCCCAGCACTGCCTGCTCTCTGTCTCCCGGAGAATTCCCTTATCCTAGCACTGCCTGCTCTCTGTCTCCCCGAGTATTCCCTTATCCCAGCACTGCCTGCTCTCTGTCTCCCGGAGAATTCCCTTATCCTAGCACTGCCTGCTCTCTGTCTCCCCGAGTATTCCCTTATCCCAGCACTGCCTGCTCTCTGTCTCCCCTGAGTATTCCCTTATCCCAGCACTGCCTGCTCTCTGTCTCCCCGAGTATTCCCTTATCCCAGCACTGCCTGCTCTCTGTCTCCCCGAGTATTCCCTTATCCCAGCACTGCCTGCTCTCTGTCTCCACTTAGTATTCCCTTATCCCAGCACGGCCTGCTCTCTGTCTCCCCGAGTATTCCCTTATCCCAGCACGGCCTGCTCTCTGTCTCCCCGAGTATTCCCTTATCCCAGCACTGCCTGCTCTCTGTCTCCCCGAGTATTCCCTTATCCCAGCACTGCCTGCTCTCTGTCTCCCCGAGTATTCCCTTATCCCAGCACTGCCTGCTCTCTGTCTCCCCGAGTATTCCCTTTTCCCAGCACTGCCTGCTCTCTGTCTCCCCGAGTATTCCCTTATCCCAGCACTGCCGGCTCTCTGTCTCCCCGAGTATTCCCTTATCCCAGCACGGCCTGCTCTCTGTCTCCCCGAGTATTCCCTTATCCCAGCACTGCCTGCTCTCTGTCTCCCGGAGAATTCCCTTATCCCAGCACTGCCTGCTCTCTGTCTCCCCGAGTATTCCCTTATCCCAGCACTGCCTGCTCTCTGTCTCCCCGAGTATTCCCTTATCCCAGCACCGCCGGCTCTCTGTCTCCCCGAGTATTCCCTTATCCCAGCACTGCCTGCTCTCTGTCTCCCCGAGTATTCCCTTATCCCAGCACGGCCTGCTCTCTGTCTCCCCGAGTATTCCCTTATCCCAGCACGGCCTGCTCTCTGACTCCCCGATTATTCCCTTATCCCAGCACGGCCTGCTCTCTGTCTCCCCGAGTATTCCCTTATCCCAGCACTGCCTGCTCTCTGTCTCCCCGAGTATTCCCTTATCCCAGCACGGCCTGCTCTCTGTCTCCCCGAGTATTCCCTTATCCCAGCACTGCCTGCTCTCTGTCTCCCCGAGTATTCCCTTATCCCAGCACTGCCTGCTCTCTGTCTCCCCGAGTATTCCCTTATCCCAGCACTGCCTGCTCTCTGTCTCCCGGAGAATTCCCTTATCCCAGCACTGCCTGCTCTCTGTCTCCCCGAGTATTCCCTTATCCCAGCACTGCCTGCTCTCTGTCTCCCCGAGTATTCCCTTATCCCAGCACTGCCGGCTCTCTGTCTCCCCGAGTATTCCCTTATCCCAGCACTGCCTGCTCTCTGTCTCCCCGAGTATTCCCTTATCCCAGCACGGCCTGCTCTCTGTCTCCCCGATTATTCCCTTATCCCAGCACGGCCTGCTCTCTGTCTCCCCGAGTATTCCCTTATCCCAGCACTGCCTGCTCTCTGTCTCCCCGAGTATTCCCTTATCCCAGCACGGCCTGCTCTCTGTCTCTCCGAGTATTCCCTTATCCCAGCACGGCCTGCTCTCTGTCTCCCCGAGTATTCCCTTATCCCAGCACTGCCTGCTCTCTGTCTCCCCGAGTATTCCCTTATCCCAGCACGGCCTGCTCTCTGTCTCCCCGAGTATTCCCTTATCCCAGCACTGCCTGCTCTCTGTCTCCCCGAGTATTCCCTTATCCCAGCACGGCCTGCTCTCTGTCTCCCGGAGAATTCCCTTATCCCAGCACTGCCTGCTCTCTGTCTCCCCGAGTATTCCCTTATCCCAGCACTGCCTGCTCTCTGTCTCCCCGAGTATTCCCTTATCCCAGCACTGCCTGCTCTCTGTCTCCCCGAGTATTCCCTTATCCCAGCACTGCCTGCTCTCTGTCTCCCCGAGTATTCCCTTATCCCAGCACTGCCTGCTCTCTGTCTCCCCGAGTATTCCCTTATCCCAGCACTGCCTGCTCTCTGTCTCCCGGAGAATTCCCTTATCCCAGCACTGCCTGCTCTCTGTCTCCCCGAGTATTCCCTTATCCCAGCACGGCCTGCTCTCTGTCTCCCCGAGTATTCCCTTATCCCAGCACTGCCTGCTCTCTGTCTCCCGGAGAATTCCCTTATCCCAGCACTTCCTGCTCTCTGTCTCCCCGAGTATTCCCTTATCCCAGCACTGCCTGCTCTCTGTCTCCCGGAGAATTCCCTTATCCCAGCACTTCCTGCTCTCTGTCTCCCCGAGTATTCCCTTATCCCAGCACTGCCTGCTCTCTGTCTCCCTGAGTATTCCCTTATCCCAGCACTGCCTGCTCTCGGTCTCCTCGAGTATTCCCTTATCCCAGCACTGCCTGCTCTCTGTCTCCCCGAGTATTCCCTTATCCCAGCACTGCCTGCTCTCTGTCTCCCCGAGTATTCCCTTATCCCAGCACTGCCTGCTCTCTGTCTCCCCGAGTATTCCCTTATCCCAGCACGGCCTGCTCTCTGTCTCCCCGAGTATTCCCTTATCCCAGCACTGCCTGCTCTCTGTCTCCCCGAGTATTCCCTTATCCCAGCACGGCCTGCTCTCTGTCTCCCGGAGAATTCCCTTATCCCAGCACTGCCTGCTCTCTGTCTCCCCGAGTATTCCCTTATCCCAGCACTGCCTGCTCTCTGTCTCCCCGAGTATTCCCTTATCCCAGCACTGCCTGCTCTCTGTCTCCCCGAGTATTCCCTTATCCCAGCACTGCCTGCTCTCTGTCTCCCCGAGTATTCCCTTATCCCAGCACTGCCTGCTCTCTGTCTCCCCGAGTATTCCCTTATCCCAGCACTGCCTGCTCTCTGTCTCCCGGAGAATTCCCTTATCCCAGCACTGCCTGCTCTCTGTCTCCCCGAGTATTCCCTTATCCCAGCACTGCCTGCTCTCTGTCTCCCGGAGAATTCCCTTATCCCAGCACTTCCTGCTCTCTGTCTCCCCGAGTATTCCCTTATCCCAGCACTGCCTGCTCTCTGTCTCCCGGAGAATTCCCTTATCCCAGCACTTCCTGCTCTCTGTCTCCCCGAGTATTCCCTTATCCCAGCACTGCCTGCTCTCTGTCTCCCTGAGTATTCCCTTATCCCAGCACTGCCTGCTCTCTGTCTCCCCGAGTATTCCCTTATCCCAGCACTGCCTGCTCTCTGTCTCCCCGAGTATTCCCTTATCCCAGCACTGCCTGCTCTCTGTCTCCCGGAGAATTCCCTTATCCCAGCACTGCCTGCTCTCTGTCTCCCCGAGTATTCCCTTATCCCAGCACTGCCTGCTCTCTGTCTCCCCGAGTATTCCCTTATCCCAGCACTGTCTGCTCTCTGTCTCCCCGAGTATTCCCTTATCCCAGCACTGTCTGCTCTCTGTCTCCCCGAGTATTCCCTTATCCCAGCACTGTCTGCTCTCTGTCTCCCCGAGTATTCCCTTATCCCAGCACGGCCTGCTCTCTGTCTCCCCGAGTATTCCCTTATCCCAGCACTTCCTGCTCTCTGTCTCCCGGAGAATTCCCTTATCCTAGCACTGCTTGCTCTCTGTCTCTCCGAGAATTCCCTTATCCCAGCACTGCCTGCTCTCTGTCTCCCCGAGTATTCCCTTATCCCAGCACTGCCGGCTCTCTGTCTCCCCGAGTATTCCCTTATCCCAGCACCGCCTGCTCTCTGTCTCCCCGAGTATTCCCTTATCCCAGCACTGCCTGCTCTCTGTCTCCCCGAGTATTCCCTTATCCCAGCACTGCCTGCTCTCTGTCTCCCGGAGAATTCCCTTATCCCAGCACTGCCTGCTCTCTGTCTCCCCGAGTATTCCCTTATCCCAGCACGGCCTGCTCTCTGTCTCCCCGAGTATTCCCTTATCCCAGCACTGCCGGCTCTCTGTCTCCCCGAGTATTCCCTTATCCCAGCACGGCCTGCTCTCTGTCTCCCCGAGTATTCCCTTATCCCAGCACGGCCTGCTCTCTGTCTCCCCGATTATTCCCTTATCCCAGCACGGCCTGCTCTCTGTCTCCCCGAGTATTCCCTTATCCCAGCACTGCCTGCTCTCTGTCTCCCCGAGTATTCCCTTATCCCAGCACGGCCTGCTCTCTGTCTCCCCGAGTATTCCCTTATCCCAGCACGGCCTGCTCTCTGTCTCCCCGAGTATTCCCTTATCCCAGCACTGCCTGCTCTCTGTCTCCCCGAGTATTCCCTTATCCCAGCACTGCCTGCTCTCTGTCTCCCCGAGTATTCCCTTATCCCAGCACGGCCTGCTCTTTGTCTCCCCGAGTATTCCCTTATCCCAGCACGGCCTGCTCTCTGTCTCCCCGAGTATTCCCTTATCCCAGCACTGCCTGCTCTCTGTCTCCCCGAGTATTCCCTTATCCCAGCACGGCCTGCTCTCTGTCTCCCTGAGTATTCCCTTATCCCAGCACTGCCTGCTCTCTGTCTCCCCGAGTATTCCCTTATCCCAGCACGGCCTGCTCTCTGTCTCCCCGAGTATTCCCTTATCCTAGCTCTGCCTGCTCTCTGTCTCCCCGAGTATTCCCTTATCCTAGCTCTGCCTGCTCTCTGTCTCCCCGAGTATTCCCTTATCCCAGCACTGCCTGCTCTCTGTCTCCTCGAGTATTCCCTTATCCCAGCACGGCCTGCTCTCTGTCTCCCCGAGTATTCCCTTATCCCAGCACGGCCTGCTCTCTGTCTCCCCGAGTATTCCCTTATCCCAGCACTGCCTGCTCTATGTCTCCCCGAGTATTCCCTTATCCTAGCACTGCCTGCTCTCTGTCTCCCTGAGTATTCCCTTATCCCAGCACTGCCTGCTCTCTGTCTCCCCGAGTATTCCCTTATCCCAGCACTGTCTGCTCTCTGTCTCCCCGAGTATTCCCTTATCCCAGCACGGCCTGCTCTCTGCCCGAGTATTCCCTTATCCCAGCACGGCCTGCTCTCTGTCTCCTCGAGTATTCCCTTATCCCAGCACTGCCTGCTCTCTGTCTCCCCGAGTATTCCCTTATCCTAGCACTGCCTGCTCTCTGTCTCCCCGAGTATTCCCTTATCCCAGCACTGCCTGCTCTCTGTCTCCCCGAGTATTCCCTTATCCCAGCACTGCCTGCTCTCTGTCTCCCGGAGAATTCCCTTATCCCAGCACTTCCTGCTCTCTGTCTCCCCGAGTATTCCCTTATCCCAGCACTGCCTGCTCTCTGTCTCCCCGAGTATTCCCTTATCCCAGCACGGCCTGCTCTCTGTCTCCCCGAGTATTCCCTTATCCCAGCACTGCCTGCTCTCTGTCTCCCCGAGTATTCCCTTATCCCAGCACGGCCTGCTCTCTGTCTCCCCGAGTATTCCCTTATCCCAGCACTGCCTGCTCTCTGTCTCCCGGAGTATTCCCTTATCCCAGCACGGCCTGCTCTCTGTCTCCCCGAATATTCCCTTATCCCAGCACTGCCGGCTCTCTTTCTCCCCGAGTATTCCCTTATCCCAGCACTTCCTGCTCTCTGTCTCCCCGAGTATTCCCTTATCCCAGCACTGCCGGCTCTCTTTCTCCCCGAGTATTCCCTTATCCCAGCACTTCCTGCTCTCTGTCTCCCCGAGTATTCCCTTATCCCAGCACGGCCTGCTCTCTTTCTCCCCGAGTATTCCCTTATCCCAGCACTGCCGGCTCTCTTTCTCCCCGAGTATTCCCTTATCCCAGCACTTCCTGCTCTCTTTCTCCCCGAGTATTCCCTTATCCCAGCACTGCCTGCTCTCTTTCTCCCCGAGTATTCACTTATCCCAGCACTTCCTGCTCTCTGTCTCCCCGAGTATTCCCTTATCCCAGCATGGCCTGCTCTCTGTCTCCCCGAGTATTCCCTTATCCCAGCACGGCCTGCTCTCTGTCTCCCCGAGTATTCCCTTATCCCAGCACGGCCTGCTCTTTGTCTCCCCGAGTATTCCCTTATCCCAGCACGGCCTGCTCTCTGTCTCCCCGAGTATTCCCTTATACCAGCACTGCCTGCTCTCTGTCTCCCCGAGTATTCCCTTATCCCAGCACGGCCTGCTCTTTGTCTCCCCGAGTATTCCCTTATCCCAGCACGGCCTGCTCTCTGTCTCCCCGAGTATTCCCTTATCCCAGCACTGCCTGCTCTCTGTCTCCCCGAGTATTCCCTTATCCCAGCACTGCCTGCTCTCTGTCTCCCCGAGTATTCCCTTATCCCAGCACGGCCTGCTCTCTGTCTCCCCGAGTATTCCCTTATCCTAGCTCTGCCTGCTCTCTGTCTCCCCGAGTATTCCCTTATCCCAGCACGGCCTGCTCTCTGTCTCCCCGAGTATTTCCTTATCCCAGCACGGCCTGCTCTCTGTCTCCCCGAGTATTCCCTTATCCCAGCACTGCCTGCTCTCTGTCTCCCCGAGTATTCCCTTATCCCAGCACTGCCTGCTCTCTGTCTCCCGGAGAATTCCCTTATCCCAGCACGGCCTGCTCTCTGTCTCCCCGAGTATTCCCTTATCCCAGCACGGCCTGCTCTCTGTCTCCCCGATTATTCCCTTATCCCAGCACGGCCTGCTCTCTGTCTCCCCGAGTATTCCCTTATCCCAGCACTGCCTGCTCTCTGTCTCCCCGAGTATTCCCTTATCCCAGCACGGCCTGCTCTCTGTCTCCCCGAGTATTCCCTTATCCCAGCACTGCCTGCTCTCTGTCTCCCCGAGTATTCCCTTATCCCAGCACTGCCTGCTCTCTGTCTCCCCGAGTATTCCCTTATCCCAGCACTGCCTGCTCTCTGTCTCCCCGAGTATTCCCTTATCCCAGCACGGCCTGCTCTTTTTCTCCCCGAGTATTCCCTTATCCCAGCACGGCCTGCTCTCTGTCTCCCCGAGTATTCCCTTATCCCAGCACTGCCTGCTCTCTGTCTCCCCGAGTATTCCCTTATCCCAGCACGGCCTGCTCTCTGTCTCCCTGAGTATTCCCTTATCCCAGCACGGCCTGCTCTCTGTCTCCCCGAGTATTCCCTTATCCCAGCACGGCCTGCTCTCTGTCTCCCCGAGTATTCCCTTATCCTAGCTCTGCCTGCTCTCTGTCTCCCCGAGTATTCCCTTATCCTAGCTCTGCCTGCTCTCTGTCTCCCCGAGTATTCCCTTATCCCAGCACTGCCTGCTCTCTGTCTCCTCGAGTATTCCCTTATCCCAGCACGGCCTGCTCTCTGTCTCCCCGAGTATTCCCTTATCCCAGCACGGCCTGCTCTCTGTCTCCCCGAGTATTCCCTTATCCCAGCACTGCCTGCTCTATGTCTCCCCGAGTATTCCCTTATCCTAGCACTGCCTGCTCTCTGTCTCCCTGAGTATTCCCTTATCCCAGCACTGCCTGCTCTCTGTCTCCCCGAGTATTCCCTTATCCCAGCACTGTCTGCTCTCTGTCTCCCCGAGTATTCCCTTATCCCAGCACGGCCTGCTCTCTGCCCGAGTATTCCCTTATCCCAGCACGGCCTGCTCTCTGTCTCCTCGAGTATTCCCTTATCCCAGCACTGCCTGCTCTCTGTCTCCCCGAGTATTCCCTTATCCTAGCACTGCCTGCTCTCTGTCTCCCCGAGTATTCCCTTATCCCAGCACTGCCTGCTCTCTGTCTCCCCGAGTATTCCCTTATCCCAGCACTGCCTGCTCTCTGTCTCCCGGAGAATTCCCTTATCCCAGCACTTCCTGCTCTCTGTCTCCCCGAGTATTCCCTTATCCCAGCACTGCCTGCTCTCTGTCTCCCCGAGTATTCCCTTATCCCAGCACGGCCTGCTCTCTGTCTCCCCGAGTATTCCCTTATCCCAGCACTGCCTGCTCTCTGTCTCCCCGAGTATTCCCTTATCCCAGCACGGCCTGCTCTCTGTCTCCCCGAGTATTCCCTTATCCCAGCACTGCCTGCTCTCTGTCTCCCGGAGAATTCCCTTATCCCAGCACGGCCTGCTCTCTGTCTCCCCGAATATTCCCTTATCCCAGCACTGCCGGCTCTCTTTCTCCCCGAGTATTCCCTTATCCCAGCACTTCCTGCTCTCTGTCTCCCCCGAGTATTCCCTTATCCCAGCACTGCCGGCTCTCTTTCTCCCCGAGTATTCCCTTATCCCAGCACTTCCTGCTCTCTGTCTCCCCGAGTATTCCCTTATCCCAGCACGGCCTGCTCTCTTTCTCCCCGAGTATTCCCTTATCCCAGCACTTCCTGATCTCTGTCTCCCCGAGTATTCCCTTATCCCAGCACTGCCGGCTCTCTTTCTCCCCGAGTATTCCCTTATCCCAGCACTTCCTGCTCTCTTTCTCCCCGAGTATTCCCTTATCCCAGCACTGCCTGCTCTCTTTCTCCCCGAGTATTCACTTATCCCAGCACTTCCTGCTCTCTGTCTCCCCGAGTATTCCCTTATCCCAGCATGGCCTGCTCTCTGTCTCCCCGAGTATTCCCTTATCCCAGCACGGCCTGCTCTCTGTCTCCCCGAGTATTCCCTTATCCCAGCACGGCCTGCTCTTTGTCTCCCCGAGTATTCCCTTATCCCAGCACGGCCTGCTCTCTGTCTCCCCGAGTATTCCCTTATACCAGCACTGCCTGCTCTCTGTCTCCCCGAGTATTCCCTTATCCCAGCACGGCCTGCTCTTTGTCTCCCCGAGTATTCCCTTATCCCAGCACGGCCTGCTCTCTGTCTCCCCGAGTATTCCCTTATCCCAGCACTGCCTGCTCTCTGTCTCCCCGAGTATTCCCTTATCCCAGCACTGCCTGCTCTCTGTCTCCCCGAGTATTCCCTTATCCCAGCACGGCCTGCTCTCTGTCTCCCCGAGTATTCCCTTATCCTAGCTCTGCCTGCTCTCTGTCTCCCCGAGTATTCCCTTATCCCAGCACGGCCTGCTCTCTGTCTCCCCGAGTATTTCCTTATCCCAGCACGGCCTGCTCTCTGTCTCCCCGAGTATTCCCTTATCCCAGCACTGCCTGCTCTCTGTCTCCCCGAGTATTCCCTTATCCCAGCACTGCCTGCTCTCTGTCTCCCGGAGAATTCCCTTATCCCAGCACGGCCTGCTCTCTGTCTCCCCGAGTATTCCCTTATCCCAGCACGGCCTGCTCTCTGTCTCCCCGATTATTCCCTTATCCCAGCACGGCCTGCTCTCTGTCTCCCCGAGTATTCCCTTATCCCAGCACTGCCTGCTCTCTGTCTCCCCGAGTATTCCCTTATCCCAGCACGGCCTGCTCTCTGTCTCCCCGAGTATTCCCTTATCCCAGCACTGCCTGCTCTCTGTCTCCCCGAGTATTCCCTTATCCCAGCACTGCCTGCTCTCTGTCTCCCCGAGTATTCCCTTATCCCAGCACTGCCTGCTCTCTGTCTCCCCGAGTATTCCCTTATCCCAGCACGGCCTGCTCTTTTTCTCCCCGAGTATTCCCTTATCCCAGCACGGCCTGCTCTCTGTCTCCCCGAGTATTCCCTTATCCCAGCACTGCCTGCTCTCTGTCTCCCCGAGTATTCCCTTATCCCAGCACGGCCTGCTCTCTGTCTCCCTGAGTATTCCCTTATCCCAGCACGGCCTGCTCTCTGTCTCCCCGAGTATTCCCTTATCCCAGCACGGCCTGCTCTCTGTCTCCCCGAGTATTCCCTTATCCTAGCTCTGCCTGCTCTCTGTCTCCCCGAGTATTCCCTTATCCTAGCTCTGCCTGCTCTCTGTCTCCCCGAGTATTCCCTTATCCCAGCACTGCCTGCTCTCTGTCTCCTCGAGTATTCCCTTATCCCAGCACGGCCTGCTCTCTGTCTCCCCGAGTATTCCCTTATCCCAGCACGGCCTGCTCTCTGTCTCCCCGAGTATTCCCTTATCCCAGCACTGCCTGCTCTATGTCTCCCCGAGTATTCCCTTATCCTAGCACTGCCTGCTCTCTGTCTCCCTGAGTATTCCCTTATCCCAGCACTGCCTGCTCTCTGTCTCCCCGAGTATTCCCTTATCCCAGCACTGCCTGCTCTCTGTCTCCCCGAGTATTCCCTTATCCTAGCACTGCCTGCTCTCTGTCTCCCTGAGTATTCCCTTATCCCAGCACTGCCTGCTCTCTGTCTCCCCGAGTATTCCCTTATCCCAGCACTGTCTGCTCTCTGTCTCCCCGAGTATTCCCTTATCCCAGCACGGCCTGCTCTCTGCCCGAGTATTCCCTTATCCCAGCACGGCCTGCTCTCTGTCTCCTCGAGTATTCCCTTATCCCAGCACTGCCTGCTCTCTGTCTCCCCGAGTATTCCCTTATCCTAGCACTGCCTGCTCTCTGTCTCCCCGAGTATTCCCTTATCCCAGCACTGCCTGCTCTCTGTCTCCCCGAGTATTCCCTTATCCCAGCACTGCCTGCTCTCTGTCTCCCGGAGAATTCCCTTATCCCAGCACTTCCTGCTCTCTGTCTCCCCGAGTATTCCCTTATCCCAGCACTGCCTGCTCTCTGTCTCCCCGAGTATTCCCTTATCCCAGCACGGCCTGCTCTCTGTCTCCCCGAGTATTCCCTTATCCCAGCACTGCCTGCTCTCTGTCTCCCCGAGTATTCCCTTATCCCAGCACGGCCTGCTCTCTGTCTCCCCGAGTATTCCCTTATCCCAGCACTGCCTGCTCTCTGTCTCCCGGAGAATTCCCTTATCCCAGCACGGCCTGCTCTCTGTCTCCCCGAATATTCCCTTATCCCAGCACTGCCGGCTCTCTTTCTCCCCGAGTATTCCCTTATCCCAGCACTTCCTGCTCTCTGTCTCCCCGAGTATTCCCTTATCCCAGCACTGCCGGCTCTCTTTCTCCCCGAGTATTCCCTTATCCCAGCACTTCCTGCTCTCTGTCTCCCCGAGTATTCCCTTATCCCAGCACGGCCTGCTCTCTTTCTCCCCGAGTATTCCCTTATCCCAGCACTTCCTGATCTCTGTCTCCCCGAGTATTCCCTTATCCCAGCACTGCCGGCTCTCTTTCTCCCCGAGTATTCCCTTATCCCAGCACTTCCTGCTCTCTTTCTCCCCGAGTATTCCCTTATCCCAGCACTGCCTGCTCTCTTTCTCCCCGAGTATTCACTTATCCCAGCACTTCCTGCTCTCTGTCTCCCCGAGTATTCCCTTATCCCAGCATGGCCTGCTCTCTGTCTCCCCGAGTATTCCCTTATCCCAGCACGGCCTGCTCTCTGTCTCCCCGAGTATTCCCTTATCCCAGCACGGCCTGCTCTTTGTCTCCCCGAGTATTCCCTTATCCCAGCACGGCCTGCTCTCTGTCTCCCCGAGTATTCCCTTATACCAGCACTGCCTGCTCTCTGTCTCCCCGAGTATTCCCTTATCCCAGCACGGCCTGCTCTTTGTCTCCCCGAGTATTCCCTTATCCCAGCACGGCCTGCTCTCTGTCTCCCCGAGTATTCCCTTATCCCAGCACTGCCTGCTCTCTGTCTCCCCGAGTATTCCCTTATCCCAGCACTGCCTGCTCTCTGTCTCCCCGAGTATTCCCTTATCCCAGCACGGCCTGCTCTCTGTCTCCCCGAGTATTCCCTTATCCTAGCTCTGCCTGCTCTCTGTCTCCCCGAGTATTCCCTTATCCCAGCACGGCCTGCTCTCTGTCTCCCCGAGTATTTCCTTATCCCAGCACGGCCTGCTCTCTGTCTCCCCGAGTATTCCCTTATACCAGCACTGCCTGCTCTCTGTCTCCCCGAGTATTCCCTTATCCCAGCACTGCCTGCTCTCTGTCTCCCGGAGAATTCCCTTATCCCAGCACGGCCTGCTCTCTGTCTCCCCGAGTATTCCCTTATCCCAGCACTGCCTGCTCTCTGTCTCCCCGAGTATTCCCTTATCCCAGCACTGCCTGCTCTCTGTCTCCCCGAGTATTCCCTTATCCCAGCACTTCCTGCTCTCTGTCTCCCCGAGTATTCCCTTATCCCAGCACGGCCTGCTCTCTGTCTCCCCGAGTATTCCCTTATCCCAGCACTTCCTGCTCTCTGTCTCCCCGAGTATTCCCTTATCCCAGCACTGCCTGCTCTCTGTCTCCCGGAGAATTCCCTTATCCCAGCACGGCCTGCTCTCTGTCTCCCCGAGTATTCCCTTATCCCAGCACGGCCTGCTCTCTGTCTCCCCGATTATTCCCTTATCCCAGCACGGCCTGCTCTCTGTCTCCCCGAGTATTCCCTTATCCCAGCACTGCCTGCTCTCTGTCTCCCCGAGTATTCCCTTATCCCAGCACGGCCTGCTCTCTGTCTCCCCGAGTATTCCCTTATCCCAGCACTGCCTGCTCTCTGTCTCCCCGAGTATTCCCTTATCCCAGCACTGCCTGCTCTCTGTCTCCCCGAGTATTCCCTTATCCCAGCACTGCCTGCTCTCTGTCTCCCCGAGTATTCCCTTATCCCAGCACGGCCTGCTCTTTTTCTCCCCGAGTATTCCCTTATCCCAGCACGGCCTGCTCTCTGTCTCCCCGAGTATTCCCTTATCCCAGCACTGCCTGCTCTCTGTCTCCCCGAGTATTCCCTTATCCCAGCACGGCCTGCTCTCTGTCTCCCTGAGTATTCCCTTATCCCAGCACTGCCTGCTCTCTGTCTCCCCGAGTATTCCCTTATCCCAGCACGGCCTGCTCTCTGTCTCCCCGAGTATTCCCTTATCCTAGCTCTGCCTGCTCTCTGTCTCCCCGAGTATTCCCTTATCCTAGCTCTGCCTGCTCTCTGTCTCCCCGAGTATTCCCTTATCCCAGCACTGCCTGCTCTCTGTCTCCTCGAGTATTCCCTTATCCCAGCACGGCCTGCTCTCTGTCTCCCCGAGTATTCCCTTATCCCAGCACGGCCTGCTCTCTGTCTCCCCGAGTATTCCCTTATCCCAGCACTGCCTGCTCTATGTCTCCCCGAGTATTCCCTTATCCTAGCACTGCCTGCTCTCTGTCTCCCTGAGTATTCCCTTATCCCAGCACTGCCTGCTCTCTGTCTCCCCGAGTATTCCCTTATCCCAGCACTGTCTGCTCTCTGTCTCCCCGAGTATTCCCTTATCCCAGCACGGCCTGCTCTCTGCCCGAGTATTCCCTTATCCCAGCACGGCCTGCTCTCTGTCTCCCCGAGTATTCCCTTATCCTAGCACTGCCTGCTCTCTGTCTCCCCGAGTATTCCCTTATCCCAGCACTGCCTGCTCTCTGTCTCCCCGAGTATTCCCTTATCCCAGCACTGCCTGCTCTCTGTCTCCCGGAGAATTCCCTTATCCCAGCACTTCCTGCTCTCTGTCTCCCCGAGTATTCCCTTATCCCAGCACTGCCTGCTCTCTGTCTCCCCGAGTATTCCCTTATCCCAGCACGGCCTGCTCTCTGTCTCCCCGAGTATTCCCTTATCCCAGCACTGCCTGCTCTCTGTCTCCCCGAGTATTCCCTTATCCCAGCACGGCCTGCTCTCTGTCTCCCCGAGTATTCCCTTATCCCAGCACTGCCTGCTCTCTGTCTCCCGGAGAATTCCCTTATCCCAGCACGGCCTGCTCTCTGTCTCCCCGAATATTCCCTTATCCCAGCACTGCCGGCTCTCTTTCTCCCCGAGTATTCCCTTATCCCAGCACTTCCTGCTCTCTGTCTCCCCGAGTATTCCCTTATCCCAGCACTGCCGGCTCTCTTTCTCCCCGAGTATTCCCTTATCCCAGCACTTCCTGCTCTCTGTCTCCCCGAGTATTCCCTTATCCCAGCACGGCCTGCTCTCTTTCTCCCCGAGTATTCCCTTATCCCAGCACTTCCTGATCTCTGTCTCCCCGAGTATTCCCTTATCCCAGCACTGCCTGCTGTCTCCCCGAGTATTCCCTTATCCCAGCACTGCCTGCTCTCTGTCTCCCCGAGTATTCCCTTATCCCAGCACTGCCGGCTCTCTTTCTCCCCGAGTATTCCCTTATCCCAGCACTTCCTGCTCTCTTTCTCCCCGAGTATTCCCTTATCCCAGCACTGCCTGCTCTCTTTCTCCCCGAGTATTCACTTATCCCAGCACTTCCTGCTCTCTGTCTCCCCGAGTATTCCCTTATCCCAGCATGGCCTGCTCTCTGTCTCCCCGAGTATTCCCTTATCCCAGCACGGCCTGCTCTCTGTCTCCCCGAGTATTCCCTTATACCAGCACTGCCTGCTCTCTGTCTCCCCGAGTATTCCCTTATCCCAGCACGGCCTGCTCTTTGTCTCCCCGAGTATTCCCTTATCCCAGCACGGCCTGCTCTCTGTCTCCCCGAGTATTCCCTTATCCCAGCACTGCCTGCTCTCTGTCTCCCCGAGTATTCCCTTATCCCAGCACTGCCTGCTCTCTGTCTCCCCGAGTATTCCCTTATCCCAGCACGGCCTGCTCTCTGTCTCCCCGAGTATTCCCTTATCCTAGCTCTGCCTGCTCTCTGTCTCCCCGAGTATTCCCTTATCCCAGCACGGCCTGCTCTCTGTCTCCCCGAGTATTTCCTTATCCCAGCACGGCCTGCTCTCTGTCTCCCCGAGTATTCCCTTATCCCAGCACTGCCTGCTCTCTGTCTCCCCGAGTATTCCCTTATCCCAGCACTGCCTGCTCTCTGTCTCCCGGAGAATTCCCTTATCCCAGCACGGCCTGCTCTCTGTCTCCCCGAGTATTCCCTTATCCCAGCACTGCCTGCTCTCTGTCTCCCCGAGTATTCCCTTATCCCAGCACTGCCTGCTCTCTGTCTCCCCGAGTATTCCCTTATCCCAGCACTGCCTGCTCTCTGTCTCCCCGAGTATTCCCTTATCCCAGCACGGCCTGCTCTCTGTCTCCCCGAGTATTCCCTTATCCCAGCACTTCCTGCTCTCTGTCTCCCCGAGTATTCCCTTATCCCAGCACTGCCTGCTCTCTGTCTCCCCGAGTATTCCCTTATCCCAGCACTTCCTGCTCTCTGTCTCCCCGAGTATTCCCTTATCCCAGCACTGCCTGCTCTCTGTCTCCCCGAGTATTCCCTTATCCCAGCACTTCCTGCTCTCTGTCTCCCCGAGTATTCCCTTATCCCAGCACTGCCTGCTCTCTGTCTCCCCGAGTATTCCCTTATCCCAGCACGGCCTGCTCTCTGTCTCCCGGAGAATTCCCTTATCCCAGCACGGCCTGCTCTCTGTCTCCCCGAGTATTCCCTTATCCCAGCACTTCCTGCTCTCTGTCTCCCCGAGTATTCCCTTATCCCAGCACGGCCTGCTCTCTGTCTCCCCGAGTATTCCCTTATCCCAGCACTTCCTGCTCTCTGTCTCCCCGAGTATTCCCTTATCCCAGCACGGCCTGCTCTCTGTCTCCCGGAGAATTCCCTTATCCCAGCACTGCCTGCTCTCTGTCTCCCCGAGTATTCCCTTATCCCAGCACTGCCTGCTCTCTGTCTCCCCGAGTATTCCCTTATCCCAGCACTGCCTGCTCTCTGTCTCCCCGAGTATTCCCTTATCCCAGCACTGCCTGCTCTCTGTCTCCCCGAGTATTCCCTTATCCCAGCACTGCCTGCTCTCTGTCTCCCCGAGTATTCCCTTATCCCAGCACTGCCTGCTCTCTGTCTCCCCGAGTATTCCCTTATCCCAGCACTGCCTGCTCTCTGTCTCCCCGAGTATTCCCTTATCCCAGCACTGCCTGCTCTCTGTCTCCCCGAGTATTCCCTTATCCCAGCACTGCCTGCTCTCTGTCTCCCCGAGTATTCCCTTATCCCAGCACTGCCTGCTCTCTGTCTCCCCGAGTATTCCCTTATCCCAGCACTGCCTGCTCTCTGTCTCCCCGAGTATTCCCTTATCCCAGCACTGCCTGCTCTCTATCTCCCCGAGTATTCCCTTATCCCAGCACGGCCTGCTCTCTATCTCCCCGAGTATTCCCTTATCCCAGCACGGCCTGCTCTCTGTCTCCCCGAGTATTCCCTTATCCCAGCACTGCCTGCTCTCTGTCTCCCCGAGTATTCCCTTATCCCAGCACTGCCTGCTCTCTGTCTCCCCGAGTATTCCCTTATCCCAGCACTGCCTGCTCTCTGTCTCCCCGAGTATTCCCTTATCCCAGCACTGCCTGCTCTCTGTCTCCCCGAGTATTCCCTTATCCCAGCACTGCCTGCTCTCTGTCTCCCCGAGTATTCCCTTATCCCAGCACTGCCTGCTCTCTGTCTCCCCGAGTATTCCCTTATCCCAGCACGGCCTGCTCTCTGTCTCCCCGAGTATTCCCTTATCCCAGCACTGCCGGCTCTCTGTCTCCCTGAGTATTCCCTTATCCCAGCACGGCCTGCTCTTTGTCTGCATCCACTGAGCATTCCCTTATCCCAGCACTGCCTGCTCTCTGTCTCCCTGAGTATTCCCTTATCCCAGCACTGCCTGCTCTCTGTCTCCCTGAGTATTCCCTTATCCCAGCACTGCCTGCTCTCTGTCTCCCGGAGAATTCCCTTATCCCAGCACTTCCTGCTCTCTGTCTCCCGGAGAATTCCCTTATCCCAGCACGGCCTGCTCTCTGTCTCCCCGAGTATTCCCTTATCCCAGCACTGCCTGCTCTCTGTCTCCCCGAGTATTCCCTTATCCCAGCACTTCCTGCTCTCTGTCTCCCGGAGTATTCCCTTATCCCAGCACTTCCTGCTCTCTGTCTCCCGGAGAATTCCCTTATCCCAGCACTGCCTGCTCTCTGTCTCCCGGAGAATTCCCTTATCCCAGCACTTCCTGCTCTCTGTCTCCCGGAGAATTCCCTTATCCCAGCACGGCCTGCTCTCTGTCTCCCGGAGAATTCCCTTATCCCAGCACGGCCTGCTCTCTGTCTCCCCGAGTATTCCCTTATCCCAGCACGGCCTGCTCTCTGTCTCCCTGAGTATTCCCTTATCCCAGCACGGCCTGCTCTTTGTCTGCATCCACTGAGCATTCCCTTATCCCAGCACGGCCTGCTCTCTGTCTCCCTGAGTATTCCCTTATCCCAGCACGGCCTGCTCTTTGTCTGCATCCACTGAGTATTCCCTTATCCCAGCACGGCCTGCTCTTTGTCTGCATCCACTGAGTATTCCCTTATCCCAGCACTGCCTGCTCTCTGTCTCCCTGAGTATTCCCTTATCCTAGCACTGCCTGCTCTTTGTCTGCATCCACTGAGCGTGCACCTTGAGGGAGCGCAGACACAGAGCTGTTGGATGAATATTCACAACCTTCGTGTTCAGCTTTAGATCTTAATGTCTCATTTTTTCCAATAATAGAAGTGATTATAAGATCATTTGTAAGATCTTCTTAGATAAACCTAATCGTCCTCCTAAATGGTGCAATTACACAGAGCTCTATGGAGAGGGGAGGGGGAGGATAAGCTGGGTGAATGTGCTCAGTAACACTTACTGTTAGCTGCAGCAGGACATCTCTGTATCTGCTTCTTTTCCCCTCTCTCCTTTCCATAGACTTCTATGCAAGCAGATTCGTCTGTTGGCTGCTAACCCTTCTTTACTAAAGATGGATTTAAGAACCTTGTGAGATTTGTTTCTTGAATATTCATGAGGTCACCATAAGTTTTTCTATTATTGCTGTCTCCAGACCTGTGAGTATATTAGTCAGAGCCCCGGGGGAGGGGCAGGGGGGTGGAGAATCACAAACTCCTTATACTCACCTTTGCTGGACCCCACTGCACGTCTGATCAGCTATCCCCGGATCCTTTCGCTCTCCCCTGTAAGGCCAGCGCCCTGGGTTACTGCTGAGGCCTGTGATTGGGTCCTAGTGGTCATGTGATAGTGGTGGGGATCAAGATTGTGATATCAGTATCAAAGCCCCTCGTATGACATCACACCGGAGAGCTAAACAAGTGGTGACCACCGGGCCAAAGAGCAGCAGGTGGTGCAGTGGGGTCCAGGAGAGGTGAGTAGGAGCCTCGGATTACTATTCTATCTGTATAAAGAGACCCCAGAATATAGCAATGGATTGTTGGTGGTGAACCCCAAAATCTCCAGTTCAGCTGGATACATCTTATCTACAATTGAGCAGTGAATTGAACAGATGAGCAGGAAGGAGAAGGAGGAGGAGAGGAGTCTGATATGTGGAGAAAGAAGCATTGTTCTGAGAAGATATAAGACAGAATATGAAGTAATAAGAAGCAATAGCAGGAGCCCCGCAGCACTCCGATCCTCCAAGACGGCTTCCTAGTCAGCCATAGGACAGTATATAAGTCATATATATTATATATACCATCCCTGACATCTATGTGCAGAATCTGGATCCACATTTGACCGTCTATTGATGTCTATGAGAAGACTTCTCTGTCTGATCACAAATGATTCCAAATGGTCCGGTGCAGGGCTCCTCTTTACAATGCCTTTCATATCTTCATACAGCCAAACTTCATCCTGCAGATTCTAATGGAATGGTCAACAGGACTGAACTGGACTTCAAGGACTTTGGCTGAAGACAGTCACCACGTTGATCGAGTTTCTTCTTCATTGATCCACAATATGGACCGATCATCAGAATATCATCCACCATGTTGATCTGTCACCCACCACATTGGCCAAGTTGACCTTTCATCCACCACTTTGAACTATCTCATGCAATGTTGACTTTTCGTGTACTTTGTTGATCCATCTTTCACACTGTTGACTTATCATCCTTCATATTGATCTATCTCACGCCATTTTGTCCCGCCATGTTGACTTATCATCTAGACTGTTGGGCTTTGGTCTTCTATATCTTCCATCATGCTGGCTGATTATTCACCGTGTTGGTCCATTATTCACCCTGTTGTCCATCATGTTGATCTATCACCCACCATTCTGACCAATGATTTACCATGTTGGCCTATTATTCTCTGTGCTGACTGTCCACGATACCTGTCATGCACCATATATTCATCCACAGTCTTGCTCTACCATCGTGTTGTAGGTTGAATCCTTGGAGCTTGTAGCAAGTGAGATTCTAGCAGTGGCAATTCTTTCATGGTCCAGTTTGGGTTAAGACAAACCTTCTTCATTGTCATTGCCCACACATAGATGGTCCATAAATTTACCATACGGTGAAGATTGGTCAGACTCTTGGATTGCTTTCATCCACACACAATAGACATCATGGATGGAGCAGCTCCAGGTTAACCTTTATGTCTGTAACGTGTTTATTCCTTACAAGAATGAACAAGCAACTCCCCCAAAACCAGGAGACAAGTTTACGTAACCGGATGGAGAACCTGCTGCTGTCCCCATGGAGATGATTAGCACCCGCTCTGCCGAAAGTCACAGGTAATTGAAAGAAAGACAAGTAGCTTTTATATCTATTAGATTGTGTACGAGCAGAAGTGTTTGTGCTGTTCTCTCCCAATCTGCGGCCCTGGCGAGCTATTGCTGACCCTGATGACCCTCAGCTATTTTTACGTCTAGTTACCGAGCGGTCATGGAGTTCTCTGCCCAAAGCCGAGAGCATAAAATGACTTCACCATTTATAACCGTGGACGGAGATCTGGTCCTAAGTCATCGCGGTCTCAGCATTGGATGGTGACTTCATGGTCTATGGGTCGCACTTTACCACACTATGGGCAGATAGGAACGTGGACTCATCAGAGAACCAAAACATGGCAAGAGAGAGCCAAACTCAAGGAAAGTGCTATGGGTAATATCACCGATGACCAGAACATGGACCTCTCCACACCCAACCCACCCTTTGATTCAACCAATACATAGACTGAAATACTAACCTCAAAAACAGTCCTCCAAAGACAAACGCAACCTCCAAGGCCTGGACACATCAGCAGCTTTGGTCTCTACAGTCCATCCCCCATCACTATAACAAGAAACAATGACGTGTGATTGACATCTGCGCCCAGGATGACACCATTTGGAAGAGAGTTGGTAAGAGAAGGACAAGCCCTCTTACAGGCCAAGGCACACATTTCCGAATGTTCTCTTTCCCCATCCTCATTTCCTTAAGTTCGCCATAATAGATAATGGAGGAGATTTCCATCCTTCTTGTACGCCTCCCTATATATATTGGCGCCATTGCCTCCGATCATAGAGTCTGTCCCCATCTCCACACCAGGGCATGGAAAGGAACCGTTCATTGTACCGTTGCATCCTCCATATTATTCACATAGTATGGTTTACCACCCCAATGGTGCCCCACATGGCCGCCTGCCATACTGACTTCCCATTTCACCATGGAAGGGACATCACAAAGGAAAATGGTTGTCACAGAGTGGCTGCTGAACCTTAAACTTTTTTAATTTAGGGGTTTTCATGGGGCCTCCCAGGATGTCATTAATGAGGAGCGGGGTCCTCTGGGAGATCTGATGTCCAGAGAAGATAAGCCAAGACTACAGGTAGGGTTCAGCGATCGGGATCGGAAATGTTTGGATTCCGATCAGCAATCGAGTAAATTTCACGATCGCAATTGGAATTACGACCCCGATCTTTTCGGGCGGGATCGAGATCGGAGGTTATTTCCTACAGTGATTGGCTACTGGCCAATCATTGTGGGAAAAGCTTAGCACCCATAGGAATGAATGGAAGCGGCCGGCTGCTTAACCCCCTGCGTGCCGGCTGTGTCCATTCATTCCTATGGATTTACCACAGATTGCCACTCTTCTGCTTCGTCCGTTATATTCAGCTGAATATACGGTAAAACAGGGACGAAGCAGAAGAGTGGCAGGCTGCGGTAAATCACTGTGTGCTGCTGTGAGGACGACGAGGCAAGTTCCCGAGTAGATAGATACTACCGTACATTGACTTGTCTATCTACTAGAGTCTATGTACAGTAATATCTACTAGACAAGTCAATGTACTGTAATATCTATCTACTCATGAACTTCGCTCAACTTACCTGCACAGATCTGCTGACGCTGCCCTCTGCTGGTCCGGTTCTTAACCCTTCCACCATCCAAGAGTATCGGACATGTCACTATTAACCCTTCCACCATCCAAGAGTATCGGACACGTCACTTTTAACCCTTCCACCATCCAAGAGTATCAGACACGTCACTGTTAACCCTTCCATCATCCAAGAGCATTGGACACATCACTATTAACCCTTCCACCACTCTAGATCATCAGCGACTATACAGGTATCATACATACTCCCTCCCAATCCTACCCCATCAGGGATACTGCTCCTATTTGCTAACTCCCCCCCCCCCCACATCTGCCGGGGTCACTGTATTATATTCGATTTGGGCACTTTATGAGGGAATGCTATGAAAGGGAACGTGTCATTTCCCCAAAGTGAGGAATGTAACTGAATGTGTTGCGATGACGTGTTCAGCTGTGTTATCCCTATGGCGCCCCCTGCCCCTGTAGAGGTGACAGATCCTCCGGCCTATGGGATGGCCCTGGCATTACACTGACCCTTCACAATGCTATATTACCAGGCGTGTTAACCCTTTCATCCCCAGACAATGACGTACTCATTGTGTCACCATCTTAGATGACCAAGGAAGCTTGAATTAACCTCTTCACTACCCTAAACCACCAAGGATATTATTATTAACCCATTTAATTCTTTCACTGCTCTAGACCATGATTGATGCTTGCATTAACCCCCTTCACCCACCCCAGACCCTCATTATTGATAGCCCTTCATTCTAGATTGGACCAGTCTTTATTCACTACAATCATTGGACACCTCCAGGTTGCACCTCATGGACTGAAGGAGTTAACTTGCTCTTAATCTTCCTCATCTGAGGGCAGAGACTGCGCGTTGCCTTCTCTCTACGTTGGGGTTTGATCCGGCTTCCCCGGTGACTATCCTCCTGCTAACTGGTAATGTGAAGACATTTGATTTTCCAGCGTCTTCGTCTTCGTCCTCCAGTTTAATTATCGGATTGATTACGGCGGCGGCTCGATGTACATTACATCCCGGAGAACGAGACGTGTCTGACAATAACCAGCAGCCGATAGGAATCCATCGCCCTCAATGTGGAATTCATTCTGCGGAAACCTCATGTCTCAGCGCTGCGCGGAATGCGTAACAAGGAGAAGACAAGTCCAAGACGCTGTCATGTTGTCTGCAGATCGAGGCTCCAGCTGTGAAGACGAAGGCTCCGCTCGTCCCAGAAGGTCCATCTCACGTCCCAACCACAGTCATTATCCACACAAAAGCAGAAAAACACAATATTCTCCTTGTGCTCGTAGGGACACAGACGCAGTCCCAATCAGTGACGTTAGGTCCCCCCCGTCTCAATAGGTAGAGAAGGAACTTCACACCAAGTCCTGTCAGACCAACAGAACGTGTCTATTGGTGGAGGTTTGGTGAAGGTTTTGGGTCTCTTTGGACCTTCATCAGACTCTACACAAAGAAGAAACGAAACATCAGGAGAGAAAACACCAAAACCTTGTGACATGTGAATGACAGTGATATATACAGCTATATACAATATATACATAGAGAAGCCATGTATAAGCAGGAACTCAGGTATCACCAACAAATATCACATGGGAAACATATCTGACATATAGCGGGTAAGGTGAGTAGCGTCATGTCATACTATCTGGTGGCTGGAACATAAAGCGATCCAGGCAACACAGGCAATATGGCGGATACTATGAGAAGGAGGAAGCGGAGGGGTCATTCTATTCACCGGTGCTGTAGTAAGGGTAAAGAATATGGAATCCGTATAGAGGGAGGGGAAACCCCAGACACCTATAAGTAGTATGACATGGTATAAGATTAACCCCAATGTGCCTGTAGGTCCCTAGGAGTCCTCACCTCTGCTGTAGCCGAACCAAACCCGCTTGTAATGTGGATAGAGTGCAAATCATGTGTATGTAGCGCAGAATGAAAGAGGCGGTCTGCCGTAGGGAAGCGCGTGTCAAACAGTGACTCCCCTATCCTTAAAAATGGCACCGGACCTCCGCTGATTGGTCCTTGTCGTGCCTGCGTATAGTGAAATGTACGGAAGTAAAGGCGCGCATGCATAGATGTATGGAAGTAGTAGTGTAAGTGGCATACACGCATGCGCGCTGCTAGATGTACGGAAGACGTCCACACAGTAATAGAGATGCAAACATGATGGAAGGACAATCACATCCATATAAGAATATTTAACAGAAGTACAAATGTGTCCTCACAGCAGCAAAGCTACACACATGGCAGAAGACCAATGGCCAAACATACCTAACAGAAGGACAACTATGTCCACGATTACAGACATGACTCTGGCATAAGACAGAAGGACAACATGTCTCCAGTTAAATTGCTCAACTTATGGACAGTAAGACACATGCACACAGGGACACAGCATGGTGGCCTGGCCAAGGGGTGACATTTATATGAAGTTAGCATGTTCTACTCGTGTGTCCTCTGGGTGCTCCGGTTTCCTCCGAGATAGTATAAATAGACTGATAGGTAAATTGGCTTCCCATAAAATAGTTGTGGGATTTGGGGATGAGCGCCCCTACAGCAGCCAGTAACACTGTCTTTACCATGTTTTCTGTGTTATGAGTCCCTCGTGTGAGAAAAGCTCACTGGCAATGTTTGTCCTTGTGACTAGAGACATGCACTTATATACTGGCAGAGACTGGCACAAGGAAGCTTGGCAGGTGAGCGCACTAATCCTTAAGGAAACCAGACAGCTAGGACGCTGGGAAATACTGGCATTATAGTGGAGCTCCAAGTCTCTTATATAGAATAGGGGAACAATTGATACAACTCTGCCTGCAGCCACTAGGGGGAGCTCAGGAGCACACTGCATACAGAGTTATCATTGATTTCAGTGTATGGTCAGTATGCAGTAACTCCTGGATACACAATATCCTGTAACTGACCGCTATAATAATAGATTACAAGAGAGGAACCAAACGTAGACCAACTAAGAACTAGCAGGTGCTCATGTCCCCTGTCATAGGAATCTCAGACATGTCCCTGCTTGGCTTTCCTCTTGGCTGGACACATGCAGATACGAGGGTCACTAGATGAGCAGCTTTTCAAACCAACATGATTTTGCAATACTATTACAATGTGCTTCTATGCGGCCACCTTGTGGTTGTGTCGTGAATTGCAGTTTGCCATGGATTTTGCTAGCATTGGCTTTTGGTTTAATGAGAATTGGATTTCTTAGCCAGATGTGAGGTGAGTTAAGGGTGGACGTGTCTGTATCCGCGCACTGGTTAGATATCGGGGAGGGGTCTGCGCTGCCTGCGGCTGTGCTCGCTCTGTCTACAGTGATTCTTCTTATTTTACCGTACAAGATGATGAATGGCTGAGGTTTTTGCTCTTGTGTCTCTGTTGCCCCCCTGTGACCATTCCATGGCCATTTTCCTGGATGTGATGAGATTTGCTGCGGCCGGCGGTCACTTATGTCCCATCACTGCAGGACACCAGCAGAAATCACTCTCGCTTCAATCATCCTCTGCTATTTGTCAGCACGATGTGTCATCTGGGGGACAGAGATGAGAGGTGACGGCTCGCCGCCGCTCTGCAGGACGCACCAGTCATGGTCGTAGCCCTCACATCTCCAGGCCAATAACACTGTGGACAATTATCTGAGCCCGGGTCAGGATGTGATGTGACATTACTGGGGGCTGAGACATCGGAGGGGGGAGGGGGGTATTGAAGAGGATGTTCTGCAGGATCTGCTGCCGCGCTGAGATTACTGTACACGGAGATTTCTGAAAGTCAAGAAACTTTTTCATCAAATACATTTTGTAATGTGGAATAAATTCCCTGATGATGAAACTCTTCGCATCTTCTCATCAGTCTCCTGGGATCTTGGGCAATGGGGCTGCTTTTGTCAAAGTACAAGTATTATGGCATCAATACTCACCTTCCTCCCCCAGAAGTCACCGGGGACTCCAAATGTTCCTTGGGAGACTGGAAGAAGCAAGAAGAGCCTGGAAAGGAGATGAGCGGCGCCCCATAGAAGCCTCCCTGGAGCATCTCATTATTATACTCGGCTCTCTTATTTCAGACAAATCTCATAGAATCATCCACAAGACAACCCTCACATCTCACCTGACCCAAAAGCCAGTGGGCTCCGCGGGCCCCCTGACCACACAAGGGCTACAGAAATGTCTCTCATCATCTTAGATGGTCGGCAACTCTGTAGCACTGGATTGAGAAGATTTATGATGCACAGCCTTCCACTGTAAGAAAGGAGAAAATTAACATCTTAATGCCCAAGGCCGTGGGTTAGCAGCCTATGGTCAAGGAGGGGATCTGCAGAGGAGGCCGTGGCGCAAAATGAGTGTGATTCCTATGTGAGGGGCATCAATAGGGCCTTGGAAATACGGGAACCTTCATGAATGTGGTGAAGGAATCATCATGGTGCTCTGGAAGGTAAGGGAAATGGCAATACTGCTAAAATGTACAGATGGGATGTGGCTGATGTGTGCGAGTGCACAGGGGCAACAAGCTGAACTATTGCACCTGGGGCTTTACTCCTGTACTGACAGCCCCAGTAAATGAAGAATCAGACAGGGCCTGGGAGGATGCTAATATTATATGGCATGACCTCCAATGATAACTGAGATAACTACCAGAGGACATGACTCTTCTGACCCATAGAAGCTGGTGTCTTCTGCTCTACGCTCCTGCAATTAGCCATCTTCTCCATGACTATGACCAGGCTTCTCCAGGAGCTTCTCCAGAGGGAGTCTGTAGGGGCTTCTCCAGGAGCTTCTCCAGAGGGAGTCTGTAGGGGCTTCTCCAGAGGGAGTCTGTAGGGGCTTCTCCAGAGGGAGTCTGTAGGGGCTTCTCCAGAGGGAGTCTGTAGGGGCTTCTCCAGAGGGAGTCTGTAGGGGCTTCTCCAGAGGGAGTCTGTAGGGGCTTCTCCAGAGGGAGTCTGTAGGGGCTTCTCCAGAGGGAGTCTGTAGGGGCTTCTCCAGGAGCTTCTCCAGAGGGAGTCTGTAGGGGCTTCTCCAGAGGGAGTCTGTAGGGGCTTCTCCAGGAGCTTCTCCAGAGGGAGTCTGTAGGGGCTTCTCCAGGAGCTTCTCCAGAGGGAGTCTGTAGGGGCTTCTCCAGAGGGAGTCTGTAGGGGCTTCTCCAGGAGCTTCTCCAGAGGGAGTCTGTAGGGGCTTCTCCAGGGGGATTCTTGGGGGCTTCTCCAGGACATGCTCCAGGGGGATTCTCCATGGGATTCTTGGGGGCTTCTCCAGGGGGATTTTCCAGGGGGATTCTTGAGGGATTCTCCAGGGGCTTCTCCAGGGGACTTCTCCAGGGGGATTCTCCAGGGGGATTTTCCAGGGGGATTCTTGAGGGATTCTCTAGGGGCTTCTCCAGGGGGATTCTTGGGGGCTTCTCCAGGACATTCTCCAGGGGACTTCTCCAGGGGGATTCTCTGGGGACTTCTCCAGGGGGATTCTTGGGGGCTTCTCCAGGGGCTTCTCCAGGGGACTTCTCCAGGGGGATTCTCCAGGGGCTTCTCCAGGACATTCTCCAGGGGCTTCTCCAGGACATTCTCCAGGGGACTTCTCCAGGGGATTCTCTAGGGCAGGGGTGCTCACACTTTTTCAGCATGTGAGCTACTTTATTAGCTGACCAAGGCAAAAGATCTACTAGGGCAGGGCCGGGGTGGGCCTGTGGGCGGGGCCGGCCTATGGGTGGAGTGGGCATGTCTGTGGGCAGGGCATGTGGGTGGGGCCAGGCGGATCGTGAGAGCAGGAGACAGTGGCGTTCTGTGGCCACCCAGGGATCCCCGCTGTCTGCTTGTTCACAGCGCAGGCTGAGAGTTATCTCTGGACACTGGCAGGCTGAGGGTTTGCACAAGTTCGCAGTCAGGGTTGTGGAAGCCCCGCCTGCCAGTGTCCGGAGATGACTCTCAGCCTGCACTGTGAACAAGCAGACACCGGGGATCCCTGCGTCCCGCGATCGACCCATACGTCCTTTGCGATCTACCAGTAGATCACGATCGACGTATTGGGCACCCCTGGTCTAGGGGCTTCTCCAGGACATTCTCAAGGGGGCTTCTCCAGGGGGATTCTCTGGGGGCTTCTTCAGGGGATTCTCCAGGAGGCTTTTCCAGGGTGCTTCTCCAGGGGGATTCTCTGGGGGCTTCTCCAGGACATTCTCAAGGGGGCTTCTCCAGGGGCTTCTCCAGGGGATTCTCCAGGGGCTTCTCCAGGGGCTTCTCCAGGGGATTCTCCAGGGGCTTCTCCAGGGGATTCTCCAGGAGGATTTTCCAGGGCGCTTCACCGGAACCGTCAGTTCTTCTGATCCTTCATTCTTGTTTGCAGCAGATTCTACTCATTAGTAACGACAGTCGCCTGCAGTGCAATGTCCCGGAGGAGCCATCATCTACCTAATATAATATAATGGAACTGCAAATCAGACAGAATATTATTGGATTCTCTTTATTTCTCCAGACTCCTCGCCTCAGGATTTAATATTATCCATCCGCCATAGCTTATATGATAAATGTTCTCTTCTAAACTAAAATAAATGGAAACCCAAATAAAATGTGTCTCACTGGGCGCCATGTGGGCTGTCATGTGACTGTGAGACTCTCAGACGGCGCAGGCACGTATATAACTACATAGGGGTCCTGGCTGGTATGGAAATGCTATTTAAGACATTTCCTATATGTAACAGGGAACTGACCGGACGAGAAGACAGAAAGTAAAGCTTCCTATAATCCTATATCACTGACCAAAAGGCAAGGTGGACTTTGCAGCTCGGGAACCAGGTTGCAACCCCAGAACAAGGTGCCCAAAACGGAGAACTTACAGGCTAAGGACCAGAACAAAAACTGTACCACGGGCATCAAGAGTAATACACAAGATGGGGTCAAAACCAGGAGAATAGGAGAATAGCCAAAGTGAAAGAGGAATATCAGAAGACCAGACCACAGTCAAGTCCAGGAGGTCACAGATAAATCCAAATCAGCATGAGAGGAGATAAGCAAGAGAGCAAGACAAGGTCAGTAACCAGGAGGTCAGCGGGAAACTGGGAGAAGTCCTGAGAGAACACAGAGCCTGAAGACAAAGGAAATCACAGGCACCAGAGCAAGGGAAGGGTCAGGTCACCAGGCCCCGCCTCAGCCCGCGACTCAAGGATGAACTACAACCCTGATCAGCCCTGCATTGCAAACCTCTGATTGGACAGATCCAGCAATAGTTTGACTGGTAGTCGTAGCAACCTTAAAACAGCAGTCATGCGGCAAAAGAAGACGCCGTACACAGAGGGTTAACTTGTAATAATGGGGCCCCAACCTAGCCGTGTGCCGTGTATAATACTGGTGTTGTGTTGTGGAGGCTGTTGGGGCCCCTGAGTCTCCGGCGCCCAGTAGTGATAGCTACCTCTGCACCCCCTTTAGCTACACCCCTGGTCATACAGAGTGTCCCAAAATCACAAGCTTTATGCAGAGATAGAAGAAGCCGGATTTTCTAGGGGATTTCAGCTCATTGTGAATGCAGCATCTTCAAGGTGTTTGAGTGAAGCCTTGGAATAGTTTACAGACCACTACCATCCCCCACTGCACCCCCATGGGCTTCATTGCCCTAAATTTGTAATACAGACAGTATGGGGATAGCTGGGTATCGGAGGCCATGGCCAGGGTGCCTGATGTGAGCTCAGCTCTTAGTTCACAGCTAGAACATATTGGCTTATATGACGACCTCTCACTTGCCACCACCTGAGCAGGGACTACAAGAGGTCGAGGACCAGGATACGCAGTAAGGTGCGCTGCAGGATTGTGGTGAAGTTCTGTGTCAGAGCCTCGAAGGCGGACAAGATCCTGTCTGGATTCCAAACATGGCATCCCAGCAGAAGACAATCGATGTCCCCAGCTAAGGGTCCCGAGCTGACCTCTTAGGATAACAGGGGAGCCTCCTGGACAGAACGGAGAAGTCTCCCCTTACCTGACCAGTGGGCTTCTACAACTAGTGTAACCACTTAGTACATGTATGTCCATGGTTTTAAGTTCCAGCTTTGTACAATGTGGTCAGCAAGGTGCAAAATGGAGAATGTCGACCATGTTTGGTGCAAAAATTGCCTTACGCTAAATATGGGCCCCGATATCATCGGAAAACTGGTAGAGAGGGATTGATAGATCTCCTCCATTGTGGGCAAATGTCACCACCTGGGTTATTTCCAGAAGATCAATTGGTATGTACGGACATGGCAGAATGTTATACCTAGGACTCAACTGGAAGGGTCCAGTGGCTGATCAGGATGGAGACGTCATCCTTCATGTGTCTCCTTGGGGAGTGTCATAGGATCGTCATGGCTCTTGAGCTATTCTAGGTGTTGTATTCGATGTCTGGATGAGGCTTTGGTTCTATCTGGGGCAGTGGTGTCATACTGCCCCCTGTGGTGGGGGTAGCCTCTCTGTAACCGCCACAATTGGTCATTATGGTATCCGGACACCCACTATAATTATTCCTCGCACCCATCCTCCGGGTTACACTTATGATCCCCACATCAATCTCCATCCATCGGCAAAGAAAGGGTTAATGGTGTGGAGCGGATTATGTGACGGGAGCCTTCCACGCTCTTCTCCTCGCCATCTGCCGCTCACAGACGCTTATTATTTTCTAATATTTTTTCTTTCCATCAGTGGGGATCCAGCTGAATGCTCCCAGCCAGGAGGTGGGGGGCGCGGAGACGTGTGTACACCCAGGACTGGAATAATTCTCCACCAGACACCTCCGAGCTGTGCGGGGTGTACAGTATGGCAGGCACCATGAAGGACCCAACCAAAAACATGGAGATGTAGCATCTGTGTAGGGAAGAGGGGGAGGAGCGGGCGCTGACCGGGGTGCTGAACCCTCCAGCTCTGACACCACTGAGAGCCATCTGGCCAGACACAGTCACAGGAGAGAGATTATAACAGAACAGGAGCCAGATAGGAAGAAAGGAACCCAGACTGTATACAGATGTGTATATATAATCAATGAGAGAAAGGAGGCTGATAACAGATAGCAATAGATTGTATTCCCCTGTCCTACAGTCGGCCTCTCCTCTCCTGACATGGCTGATATGTAGTCCTAGGAGTCCTGACAGTGTCATACACTATGTATTATAGATATATATATAGTCCTAGGAGTCCTGACAGTGTCATACACTATGTATTATAGATATATATATAGTCCTAGGAGCCCTGACAGTGTCATACACTATGTATTATAGATATATATAGTCCTAGGAGCCCTGACAGTGTCATACACTATGTATTATAGATATATATAGTCCTAGGAGCCCTAACAGTGTCATACACTATGTATTATAGATATATATAGTCCTAGGAGTCCTGACAGTGTCATACACTATGTATTATAGATATATATAGTCCTAGGAGTCCTGACAGTGTCATACACTATGTATTATAGATATATATAGTCCTAGGAGCCCTGACAGTGTCATACACTATGTATTATAGATATATATATATAGTCCTAGGAGTCCTGACAGTGTCATACACTATGTATTATAGATATATATATATAGTCCTAGGAGCCCTGACAGTGCCATACACTATGTATTATAGATATATATAGTCCTAGGAGCCCTGACAGTGTCATACACTATGTATTATAGATATATATAGTCCTAGGAGCCCTGACAGTGTCATACACTATGTATTATAGATATATATAGTCCTAGGAGTCCTGACAGTGTTATACACTATGTATTATAGATATATATATAGTCCTAGGAGCCCTGACAGTGTCATACACTATGTATTATAGATATATATAGTCCTAGGAGCCCTGACAGTGTCATACACTATGTATTATAGATATATATAGTCCTAGGAGTCCTGACAGTGTCATACACTATGTATTATAGATATATATAGTCCTAGGAGTCCTGACAGTGTCATACACTATGTATTATAGATATATATAGTCCTAGGAGCCCTGACAGTGTCATACACTATGTATTATAGATATATATAGTCCTAGGAGCCCTGACAGTGTCATACACTATGTATTATAGATATATATAGTCCTAGGAGCCCTGACAGTGTCATACACTATGTATTATAGATATATATAGTACTAGGTGCCCTGACAGTGTCATATACTATGTATGTATGTATGTATGTATGTATGTATGTATGTATGTAATTATATGTCATAAATATATATATATATATATATATATATATATATATATATATATATATATATATATATATATATTGTAAGCCGATGGCCGGTCAGGTAATGGAGGGGGTGTAAGCGGATGGCCGGTCAGGTAATGGAGGGGGTGTACATCGCACACAGACTTCTCAGGTTGGTGAGATGGAAAAATCAAGGAATGTTTGTTCTCAGCAGATAACTTTTGTCTGCTGAGTATTTTGGTAAGTGCTCAGTACTGGGCTGGATGTTTAGGAATGGCAGGTAGGTAGGTAGTGGGACCTGTCATTCCACCCCCCTCCAGTCCACACTTTGGGGATGTTCCGGCAGTGACTCAGCTGCAGAGAGTCTCCTCGTCAAGGAGGCTTAAGAAGCTCCAGCAGCAACACTTTGGCAGAGCTTGGCTGGAGAGCCAGCAGGAAGGTCAGACTGTTGGAGCTGTCTTGGTTGATGCATCCTACTGTTGAGTCTGTTCCTCTCGGTGAGGTCGCCTATTCTATGATTAGTTAGTGCCGGGCAGGGAGGGATTTCTGCAGTGTTTCCTTTTGTTGCTGCGCTGCCTTTATGGGGGAAAATAAACTCTAACTTTGTTTTGGACTAAAGAAACTGGACTTGTGTGTCTCTGCCGCCCCCCCCTAGCAACCCCAGACCCTGACAGTATATATATATACCCCATCTCCAGGAGATACCACCACCATATATACATATATACTCCACCTAGCAACCCCAGACCCTGACAGTATATATATATATACCCCATCTCCAGGAGATACCACCACCATATATACATATATACTCCACCTAGTAACCCCAGACCCTGACAGTATATATATATATATATATATACCCCATCTCCAGGAGATACCACCACCATATATACATATATACTCCACCTAGTAACCCCAGACCCTGACAGTATATATATATATATACCCCATCTCCAGGAGATACCACCACCATATATACATATATACTCCACCTAGTAACCCCAGACCCTGACAGTATATATATATACCCCATCTCCAGGAGATACCACCATATATACATATATACCCCACCTAGCAACCCCAGACCCTGACAGTATATATATATATACCCCATCTCCAGGAGATACCACCACCATATATACAAAAACACCAACAGATGATAACCAAGGCCGAAATAAAGGCGACCACAGAGGCAAACAGAGAGCGGTACATTGAAGAATGGAGAAACGAAATAAATAACTCCAAGAAACTCACCAATGTGTACCAATCCCTACAAAGGGACTACACCATGGCCACCTACCTGGAGAGAATACGCCACCCCAAGCACAGACAGACCCTGAGCCGGTACAGACTGAGCGCCCACAACCTAGAGATAGAGACGGGGCGATACAGGCAGACGTACAAGCCACGGGAGAAGAGACTGTGCCAGCACTGTGACCAGGGGGCCCTAGAAGACCAGACCCACTTCCTGCTACACTGCACCAAATACTCAGCTGTGAGGGCCGTCTACTACCAAAGACTCTCTGCCCACATCCCAGACTGGGAGAAGAGGAAACTCTACATCCTACTGGGAGAAGAAGAGGCCACTGTGGAGATCGCTGCCCAATACGTGTCCAGCTGTCACCAAACCAGAGGAAGATGAGACTCCACGGACTGTTATATTTATCCCAATACACCCGCCCCACCCCCACCTCCCCATATAGCAGTCACCAACTAAGAGGAAGATGAGACTCCACGGACTGTTATATTTATCCCAATACACCCGCCCCACCCACCCCCACCCCCCCCCCACCCCCACCCCCCCATATAGCAGTCACCAACGAAGAGGAAGATGAGACTCCATGGACTGTTATAACCGAACCCCCCCCCCCCCATACCCACCACCCACCCAACCCAACTCCCCCACCCACCCACCCACTTTACTAGCTTTGGCAATGCCAAATACCTATTCGGACGTGCCAATAAAGCATTTTTTTGATTTGATTTGATTTTGATTATATACTCCACCTAGCAACCCCAGACCCTGACAGTATATATATATATACCCCATCTCCAGGAGATAACACCACCATATATACATATATACCCCACCTAGTAACCCCAGACCCTGACAGTATATATATATATACCCCATCTCCAGGAGATAACACCACCATATATACATATATACTCCACCTAGTAACCCCAGACCCTGACAGTATATACAACACATTTCCCCGTACACATTATACACATCACTGTATATAGTTCCATTGTAGAAATGATATGTACCTTTGCATTTGTTTTCCATAGAATTTTTGGTGATGTGGGATTGTTTGGCAGATATATATATATATATATATATATATGGACAACCATAGGGAAGATTCATCAGAAATTTCCTATAAGTCTCTTCAGTCTTTATTCTTTGCCATTATGAGCAGCAGAAAACAATCCTCGGCCATCAGCTATGACTACAAGACCTGACATGGCCTGAGTCTTCTCAAGACAAGGAGAGTAATGGGTAGGGCCAGCACGTCGTCTATAAGGCCCCCCCCCCCCCCCCCGATCCTGGCTGCTAATTATCTTCATTAACAACCTACTATTCTGCAGATCCACATGACAGACCCATGACCCAACGTCTACAGACTACACTGGGACTCATTACATATCTGCCACATCCAATACTGGAGGACATTTACTGGATTGGGTTCTATCTGGGGTGTCACTGAGGAGTACTGCCCCTCTCCTACCCCTCTCCTACCCATCACCAATTCCCTTCCCACTCTGGGCTTGTCCATGCTACCACATCCAGACACATGGACTTGAATACGTTACTATCGTAGATGTTTTTGGGCCCCTGAGCGGCCTCTGCCCCTTCCATGGCCTCATTATCTGACTCCTCCACCTATGAAGGATTTGGCTTCACAGCACAAACCTAAACCTCAGCGCTTTGTACAAAAGCAGAATTAGAGACAAAGACGGGATCCAAGGAGACTCCATAATCCATGTCCATTGTGTACAAGCCCTGGATCTGCAGTCACCGATCCGGCAGCATCTTGTTGGTTTGTACCCCAGCCTTGACTCCTCCGAGCTCTGAGCATTAAGATGAATCCACTAAGGACTTGTTGTGTCTGTGGGACTAGAGCTCGGGATCTCTCCCAGCTGTCACCTCAAAGGAACATACAATGAAAGTATCAGGAGAACAGGACACCCAAGACGACATCTCCTGAGATCCATATCTGTACCAGGACTCCATACAGTAAGACATTGACTCTTCCAGGAAGACCTTCCAGAGGGATTTCTATAAAACAATAGAGAACGCCCAAAATAACGCTGCAGACTGGGTCAGAGAGACAGCGGGGATTATCATTGTATCTCCAGGTGTGATGGAGAAGGTCAAGTCTACAGAGAGTCAATAGTCAGGACTGTCACGGGATGGTTAGAGTCCGGCAATAGGCAATGTGTAATATATATTTCATGTGGAATGTATTCTCTAACCTGTTATATACATCAATGTGTAGTTGGCTGATTAGGGTCTAGTGTGTTAGCACATTGTATGCAAATACCTCTAACTAGTGAGGACAATGGGTGGAGATAATCTGATCGGTGTCTCCAAGAAGATGTTGGATGGTGCATTGTCCATAGTAGACAGGGAGTCTGCTCTCCTTGGCATAGGTGAGGGGGGAAGGATCTGTGACTCAGCCCTCCCCCCCCCCACAGATATAGGTGTAACAGTTTTAGTATATAGTATATAGCTTGCAGTTAGTATGTGTTAGCCGGCCTGTGCACAGCTCTGCAGAGAGCCAGGATTTAGTTACAGGACCAAGGAGCCAAAGCTATCATTGGATTGTGACTTCTGTGGACTTATTGTTATTACGGTTGATGTGACCGCCGCCGGCTACTTTGTGGATTACAATAAATTGCTGTTGTCTCCCGACCTCTTGCGTCCATGTTGATTCAAGATATCCTCCGGAGGAAGACGTATACCTTTGCTCCGTGACAACTGGTTGGCAGCGGTGGGATCAACAGAGGACAGCGAGATGGACTACAGCAGCTTAGCGATTAATGGAGCCACAACCTCAGAATACAGGAACTGGACTATGGCAAGTCTACAAGTAAGGGCCCGGGAACTAAACCTGAGTTACCAGGGAAGAACGAAAGAGCAACTGATCGAGGCACTGGAGGAGATGACCCTGCAAAGCGACCATGAGGAGGGCTGCCCCCAGGAGACTGGAGAGATACGGGAGTGGCAGGTACAGACCCAAAAGAGCAGATGGGTTGTTTTGTATGAGGAGGAATTGGCAGTGCTGGGGCTAGAAGCAACTGCAGAGCAAAGGAGTAGAGCATTACAGAGGGCTCAGGAAACGGAGAAGGAGGAACAGAGAATGGCGCATGAAAAGGAAAGAATGGCGCATGAAATGCGAATGGCTGAGATAACTATGAGGAATTATAATCAAACGTCGACCCCCAGCCCAACAGTGAGAGAACCACCATATGTCTCCCATAAACACTTCAAGACCTTTGATGAAGCGGCTGGGGATGTTGATGGATATTTTCAGGACTTCGAACACCAGTGCCGCCTGATGGAAGTCCCAGAGAAGGATTGGGTCCGGTATCTGGTGGGGCACCTACGAGATGGGGCTGCGGAAGCTCTCAGAGCCATGGACCCTAGTGATCAGTGGGACTATGAGGCCATTAAAAGAGCGGTGCAGAAGTATTATGCAGTCACTCCAGAGACCTACCGAGTTCAATTCCGCTCTTTGTCTTACAATGGGGGAAGCTCCTTCCACATGTTCGCCCACAAGTTGAAGCAAGCATGCAAGCGCTGGCTAGAAGGAGAGGAGGCTGTCACAGTCGATAAGATCCTCCAAGTCATACTTAAGGAACAGTTCTTTTCCCAGTGCCCCGCTGAGATCCGTGAGTGGGTGCTGGAACGGAACCCAGCCACAGTGGAGCAAGCTGCTTCTCTTGCAGATGAGGGCCTGACCATCAAGCCGCAGTGGAAGAGGTTGTTTGCAGAGGAGCGGAAAACTACCACAGTCCGCCAGACACCCTTCAGCCAGCCACCCACCTTTCGTGCCCGGCCTCAGGATTACAATTCCCCCTCTACCCCTGCCCCAGCCCATCGGCCTCCAGCTATGAACAACCCTGTCCCTAGACAACGACCTACTGGAAGAATGCTAGAGCGCAGATGTTTTGGGTGCGGGCGGCCTGGACATTTGCAAGCTAGTTGCCCTGCTAACATGGGGGCACGGGCCACCGGGGCATCCCGGCCTATTCACTACCTGGGAACCACCCCTAGGACAGAAAGTTTGGCCCCATTTCCAGATGACTCCATGAATGACCCATCTGTTCCACCTCCAGGGGTCTATGGGATTCAGCCTTCCACCACACATCCCGCAAACCTTCAGCGGAAGCACTTGCAGGAGGTCCTACTGGATGGCCGAACAGTTGTTGGATTCCGGGACTCGGGAGCTTTCCTAACGGTAGCGGACCCCCGAGTGGTTCGACCCGAGGCCCTAGAGGAGGGCCCTGGCATTTCTATCAAGTTGGCAGGGGGTACTCAAAGACGTATTCCTAAAGCTACCGTGGAACTCGACTATGGTTATGGACCAAAACGATGCACAATTGGTGTGATGAGCGGGCTGCCGGCCGATGTTCTGTTAGGCAACGATGTTGGAAATCTACAGTGCCACTTTGTGGGAGCAGTGACCCGAAGCCAAGCTCAGGGAGAAGCCAACATGGATCCACCGGATTTTCTGCCAGATGCCAGCCCTTCAAACCTACAACTTTACCATTCAGTACCGCCGAGGGAACCAACACCAGAACGCAGATGGGTTATCCCGGCAGGAGGAAATATGAGCTATAGAGACTGATGTGCATTCCCCAATTTACCTGTGTAGGCCAATTGTGTCATGCACATGTTTTGAGAGGGGGAGGGGTTGTCACGGGATGGTTAGAGTCCGGCAATAGGCAATGTGTAATATATATTTCATGTGGAATGTATTCTCTAACCTGTTATATACATCAATGTGTAGTTGGCTGATTAGGGTCTAGTGTGTTAGCACATTGTATGCAAATACCTCTAACTAGTGAGGACAATGGGTGGAGATAATCTGATCCGTGTCTCCAAGAAGATGTTGGATGGTGCATTGTCCATAGTAGACAGGGAGTCTGCTCTCCTTGGTATAGGTGAGGGGGGAAGGATCTGTGACTCAGCCCTCCCCCCCCCACAGATATAGGTGTAACAGTCGTAGTATATAGTATATAGCTAGCAGTTAGTATGTGTTAGCCGGCCTGTGCACAGCTCTGCAGAGAGCCAGGATTTAGTTACAGGACCAAGGAGCCAAAGCTATCATTGGATTGTGACTTCTGTGGACTTATTGTTATTACGGTTGATGTGACCGCCGCCGGCTACTTTGTGGATTACAATAAATTGCTGTTGTCTCCCGACCTCTTGCGTCCATGTTGATTCAAGATATCCTCCGGAGGAAGACGTATACCTTTGCTCCGTGACAAGGACCATTCACCATAAACCTCAATATAAGGGGACCCCAAACCTGATCATGTCCTGGACTCTGCACCAAAACATTGTAACAGACTCTCAGCTGTGTAACCATAGTGAGGGTCAATGACGAATAGAGATGTGGTGATGACTAGAGATGAGCGAACAGTAAAATATTTGATGTTTGTTATCCGTTGCGAATAGCCCCTCAATATGTGACTATTGGAAGGAATCTGGAACCCCATTATAGTCTATGGGAGACAATGCTTCACTCCAGGGGATCCCACCATTCACCTCAGGAGAGTCACCAAGTCCACTATGACACCCCAGGAAATGATGCAACACCTCTGCAATGTAACTGGGCCAGCAGGGGGCGCATGTCTGGGGGCATCTAACACCCCAAAGCCCCTCTATTACCCCACTATCACAGCCTAACAACTACACACTATACACACTCACTACAACCTCTATCACAGTGGGGGGAAATACCGGGAAACCTTCTTTACTCCCCAAATGGAGGGACACAAACCCCAATGTAAGCTCCACAAACATTACCGAGCCCCCCTTTATATCACATTGCCCATGACAAGCACAGATGGAATAGACAATGGGAAATCCTTCAGTCCCCCCCTGACCTGTCATTGTGGATGTGTGTGATGTGTATATATGTGTATATCTATATATGTATATGTGGATGTGTGTGATGTGGGGAGACCTTCCAAAATTCACTTTTATGGCCCTTAACATGAGCCCTAACAAATGAAGTTCCCGGCCCTTAAGCTGAGCTCCAGCAGAGATTGGGGCCCTTCAGGTGACTTCAGCCTCTACCTGCAGAGATTGAGGCCCTTGGAGTGACTGGAGCCTTTACACAGCAGAGATTCAGATTTTGGCCCTTAGGGTGACCCCTAAAAAATTAGATTTCAGGCCCTTGGGGGGAGCCCTATTTTTTTTTTTTGGGGGGGGGTAATGATTTTTTTTTTATATATATATATTTAAAAAAAAAAAAAAATCACATTCAGAAGTAGGGGCTGGGGTTGTAGGAGGAGGAGGAGGAAGAGTAAATTGGGTGCTGGCAGTCCCTCTGCAGTACCTGGACTGTGGACTGGATATACAGCTGGGTATCCCCGTCCTCGCCCCCTACTGTTACGCTGCATCATGTATTAAGCTCTGAGCTGTTATTTCCTGCCTAACCAAAGCTATGAAAGCCCTGCCTGTATATAAATGCCCTGTATCACAGTCTGACACCGCACTCTCCCTATCACTCCAACACTGAAATGACACGAATAGGGCGGCGGCCGTTCTTATGAATGGGAGGTCACGTTTTCAGCAGCCAATGGGTTTTTTCAATTTTTTTCACTGTCTTCGTTGTCGTAGTTCCTGTCCCACCTCCCCTGCACAGTTATTGGTGCAAAAAACGCGCCAGGAAAGGTGGGAGGGGACACAAATTTTTACTGCATTTGTGGCCTTGTATTCAATTGGACAGCGTTCACTCATCTCTAGTGATCATATGAATTACAATCACAGATTTAGTATCATTTATATGAGCTTTCTACACTCTGCTGTAGATCTCAGTCTAGAAATCTTCTTCCTCTTCCTCTAGTTCTTCTTTGCCTTTTCTTCCTTTCCGTCACGCTCTTCTTCCTCCTCCTTGATGCCTCCTTCCTTTTCTTCTTCTTCCTTCCTGTTTGCTTTCTATGCTTTCCTCCTCTACTTTCTTCTTTTTTCTAATCTTCCTCTCATCATGTCTCCTGTGCTGAGACGCAGACGTCTTATTGCCAGGCAGCGGCAGCGAGGTCGGTAAGTAACATACTTTTCTTTTTTATAATAGGAGTATCCCCAGCAGGTAGCGGCCTATTTACCAACCTCCCGGGCCTGCTCACTGCCGCCCCTGCTTCCCCTTGTACTATAGGCCGCAGAGGGTTGTAGTGAGCAGGCCCAGGCCCAGGCTGGGATCCCACTGCTGCTATTATTATACTTGGAGGTCTGAAATAATAATCTGAGCCCCAGGGGAGGTGAGGGAACATAATAAACAGTGATACTCACCTCTCCGGGATCTGATGTTACTCCTAGCAGGCTTCAGGACTGTATGGTAATGTCCCAGATGTCACGTGGTCTGTATGATACTGTATAGTACTACTAGAACAGACTTCAGGCCTATATGGTATTGTCCTAGATGTCTGGGGCATTACCATACAGGCCCGAAGCCTATGCTAGCAGTATCCTAGCAAGCTTTGGGGCTGTCACGTCTGGAATATTATTATACAGGCCCAAAGCCTACAGTAGCAGTAACAGGCTGTTACTACTAGCATAGGCTTTGGGCCTGCATGGTACTGCTAGCACAGGCTTTGGGCTTGTATTGTAATGTCCCAGACCGTGTGACGTCTGGAACATTACCATACAGGCCAGAAGCCTGCTAGGATTAACATTGGATCCGGAGAGGTGAGTAACACTGTTTATGTTCCCTCACCTCCCCTGAGGCTCCTATTATTATACTCGGGGGTCTGAAAAGACCCCCAAGTATAATAATAGTTCATAGGTGGGTCACTAAGGGAAATAAGAGTTGCAGTTGCAACTGTGGGGCATAATAGAGGTTGTAGGGTCCACTGTGGCCCCTGCAACCTCTATTATGCCCCACAGCGGCCCCCCCTGTAATCTCTATTATGTCCCACAGTCTGTGGGATATATATATATATATATATATATATATATATATATATATATATATATATATATAATATCGGGAAATAGAGACGGGAAATGAGACGTCTCCTGTGAGTATTACTGCACAAAATATTACCGTATTGTATTTATTGAAATGTTACCGCTAGCGCCCCCATCCCCCCCCACTGTCTGAGACGGACGATCAGAAGATGAACATATTCAGTCGGGAGTGGGGGGGCCTCTTTTGATCGTCCGTCTCAGGCAGCAGAGAGATTAGGCTCACCACTGCCCGCACACCATATAGCATTCCCTTTTCTGGCCCCCAACTAGCATAAAGTGACATTTACATTCTGTCCACTCAGTATAACCCCCCCTTATAACTCCCACATGGTATATTGCCCCACTTTCTGGCCCTCACATGGTATAATGCCTCATTTATTGCCCCCACACAGTATAACAGCTGATTGCCTCCTTATTGCCCCCCCCTGCAGTACCTTCACCCTTTACACCATACAATAAGTGCTGTATTACTCCAGGATTGGACACAGAGGTGACTGTACAGGGGCGGGGGCCATTACCTGTGCAGTAATCCATCAGAAGGGGCTGAGTGTCTCCCTCAGGGCGCGGCCCCATATCTGCCACTATGGCTGTTGTCCCTGATTCTTCCTTCTCTTTGTCTCTTTCTTCAGACTCTTCATCACTTTCTCATCTCCTCCCTTTATTCTTCCTCCTATTTTTCCATTCTCCTTACTTTTCATCCTCTTCTTCTTCTTCCTCCTCTTTTTCCTTTTCCTTCCTGATATTGTTTTATCCTCTTCTTCCTCTTCATTTTGTCCATCTCTTCTTCATCTTCCTCCTCCTTCTTCTTCCTCTTCATTTTGTCCATCTCTTCTTCATCTTCCTCCTTCTTCCTCTTCACTTTGTCCATATATTCTTCATCTTCCTCCTTCTTCCTCTTCACTTTGTCCATCTCTTCTTCATCTTCCTCCTCCTTCTTCTTCCTCTTCTTTTTGTCCATCTCTTCTTCATCTTCCTCCTCCTTCTTCTTCTTCCTCTTCTTTTTGTCCATCTCTTCTTCATCTTCCTCCTCCTTCTTCTTCTTCCTCTTCTTTTTGTCCATCTCTTCTTCATCTTCCTCCTCCTTCCTCTTCATTTTGTCCATCTCTTCTTCATCTTCCTCCTTCTTCCTCTTTTTCCTTTTTCTTCCTGATATTGTGCTTTATCCTCTTCTTCCTCTTCACTTTGTCCATCTTTTCTTCATCTTCCTCCTTCTTCCTCTTCACTTTGTCCATATATTCTTCATCTTCCTCCTTCTTCCTCTTCACTTTGTCCATCTCTTCTTCATCTTCCTCCTCCTCCTTCTTCCTCTTCATTTTGTCCATCTCTTCTTCATCTTCCTCCTTCTTCCTCTTTTTCCTTTTTCTTCCTGATATTGTGCTTTATCCTCTTCTTCCTCTTCACTTTGTCCATCTCTTCTTCATCTTCCTCCTCCTTCCTCTTCACTTTGTCCATCTCTTCTTCATCTTCCTCCTTCTTCCTCTTTCCCTTCTTTTTGTTCCTCCTTGATAAATGGAGGAAGGAGTGGGGCCTCAAAAAATTGAGAAGATCACTTACGTCTTCCATTAATTTCATTGTCCAGTTGCCAATTGTGGAGAAACTTCCCTCAATATCCGTGTAACCATATAGTCACCATCAGTATAGAATGACCACCGCGTCTTCACGCACAGTCAGTTACTTAAGAATGTATTACTGCAATTTACTAGATGGAAACACTAAATAAGACATTGTGGAGGAACATTAGGTGGGACATTGTGGAGGAACATTAGATGGGACATTGTGGAGGAACATTAGGTGGGACATTGTGGAGAAACATTAGATGGGACATTGTGGAGGAACATTAGATGGGACATTGTGGAGAAACATTAGGTGGTACATTGTGGAGGAACATTAGATGGGACATTGTGGAGGAACATTAGATGGGACATTGTGGAGGAACATTAGATGGGACATTGTGGAGGAACATTAGATGGGACATTGTGGAGGAACATTAGATGTTACATTGTGGAGGAACATTAGATGTTACATTGTGGAGGAACATTAGATGTTACATTGTGGAGGAACATTAGATGGGACATTGTGGAGGAACATTAGATGGGACATTGTGGAGGAACATTAGATGGGACATTGTGGAGGAACATTAGATGGGACATTGTGGAGGAACATTAGATGGGACATTGTGGAGGAACATTAGATGTTACATTGTGGAGGAACATTAGATGGGACATTGTGGAGGAACATTAGATGGGATATTCTGGAAGAACATTAGATGGGACATTGTGGAGGAACATTAGATGGGACATTGTGCAGGAACATTAGGTGGGACATTGTGGATGAACATTAGATGGGACATTGTGGAGGAACATTAGATGGGACATTGTGGAGGAACATTAGATGGGACATTGTGGAGGAACATTAGATGGGACATTGTGGAGGAACATTAGATGTTACATTGTGGAGGAACATTAGATGTTACATTGTGGAGGAACATTAGATGTTACATTGTGGAGGAACATTAGATGGGACATTGTGGAGGAACATTAGATGGGACATTGTGGAGGAACATTAGATGGGACATTGTGGAGGAACATTAGATGGGACATTGTGGAGGAACATTAGATGTTACATTGTGGAGGAACATTAGATGGGACATTGTGGAGGAACATTAGATGGGATATTCTGGAAGAACATTAGATGGGACATTGTGGAGGAACATTAGATGGGACATTGTGCAGGAACATTAGGTGGGACATTGTGGATGAACATTAGATGGGACATTGTGGAGGAACATTAGATGGGACATTGTGGAGGAACATTAGATGGGACATTGTGGAGGAACATTAGATGGGACATTGTGGAGGAACATTAGATGGGACATTGTGGAGGAACATTAGATGGGACATTGTGGAGGAACATTAGATGGGACATTGTGGAGGAACATTAGATGGGACATTGTGGAGGAACATTAGATGGGAACATTGTGGAGGAACATTAGATGGGACATTGTGGAAGAACATTAGATGGGACATTGTGGATGAACATTAGATGGGACATTGTGGAGGAACATTAGATGGGACATTGTGGATGAACATTAGATGGGACATTGTGGAGGAACATTAGATGGGACATTGTGGAGGAACATTAGATGGGACATTGTGGATGAACATTAGATGGGACATTGTGGAGGAACATTAGATGGAACACTCTGGAGGAACATTGGATGGGATATTCTGGAAGAACATTAGATGGTACATTGTGGAGGAACATTAGATGGGACATTGTGGAGGAACATTAGATGGGATATTCTGAAGGAACATTAGGTGGTACATTGTGGAGGAACATTAGGTGGGACATTGTGGAGGAACATTAGATGGGACATTGTGAAGAACATTAGATGGGACATTGTGGAAAAACATTAGATGGGACATTGTGGAAAAACATTAGATGGGACATTGTGGAGGAACATTAGGTGGGACATTGTGGAGAAACATTAGATGGGACATTGTGGAGGAACATTAGATGGGACATTGTGGAGAAACATTAGGTGGTACATTGTGGAGGAACATTAGATGGGACATTGTGGAGGAACATTAGATGGGACATTGTGGAGGAACATTAGATGGGACATTGTGGAGGAACATTAGATGTTACATTGTGGAGGAACATTAGATGTTACATTGTGGAGGAACATTAGATGTTACATTGTGGAGGAACATTAGATGGGACATTGTGGAGGAACATTAGATGGGACATTGTGGAGGAACATTAGATGGGACATTGTGGAGGAACATTAGATGGGACATTGTGGAGGAACATTAGATGTTACATTGTGGAGGAACATTAGATGGGACATTGTGGAGGAACATTAGATGGGATATTCTGGAAGAACATTAGATGGGACATTGTGGAGGAACATTAGATGGGACATTGTGCAGGAACATTAGGTGGGACATTGTGGATGAACATTAGATGGGACATTGTGGAGGAACATTAGATGGGACATTGTGGAGGAACATTAGATGGGACATTGTGGAGGAACATTAGATGGGACATTGTGGAGGAACATTAGATGTTACATTGTGGAGGAACATTAGATGTTACATTGTGGAGGAACATTAGATGTTACATTGTGGAGGAACATTAGATGGGACATTGTGGAGGAACATTAGATGGGACATTGTGGAGGAACATTAGATGGGACATTGTGGAGGAACATTAGATGGGACATTGTGGAGGAACATTAGATGTTACATTGTGGAGGAACATTAGATGGGACATTGTGGAGGAACATTAGATGGGATATTCTGGAAGAACATTAGATGGGACATTGTGGAGGAACATTAGATGGGACATTGTGCAGGAACATTAGGTGGGACATTGTGGATGAACATTAGATGGGACATTGTGGAGGAACATTAGATGGGACATTGTGGAGGAACATTAGATGGGACATTGTGGAGGAACATTAGATGGGACATTGTGGAGGAACATTAGATGGGACATTGTGGAGGAACATTAGATGGGACATTGTGGAGGAACATTAGATGGGACATTGTGGAGGAACATTAGATGGGACATTGTGGAGGAACATTAGATGGGAACATTGTGGAGGAACATTAGATGGGACATTGTGGAAGAACATTAGATGGGACATTGTGGATGAACATTAGATGGGACATTGTGGAGGAACATTAGATGGGACATTGTGGAGGAACATTAGATGGGACATTGTGGAGGAACATTAGATGGGACATTGTGGAGGAACATTAGATGGGACATTGTGGATGAACATTAGATGGGACATTGTGGAGGAACATTAGATGGAACACTCTGGAGGAACATTGGATGGGATATTCTGGAAGAACATTAGATGGTACATTGTGGAGGAACATTAGATGGGACATTGTGGAGGAACATTAGATGGGATATTCTGAAGGAACATTAGGTGGTACATTGTGGAGGAACATTAGATGGGACATTGTGAAGAACATTAGATGGGACATTGTGGAAAAACATTAGATGGGACATTGTGGAAAAACATTAGATGGGACATTGTGAAGGAACATTAGGTGGTACATTGTGGAGGAACATTAGATGGGACATTGTGGAGGAACATTAGGTGGGACATTGTGGAGGAACGTTAGATGGAACATTAGATGGGACATTGTGAAGAACATTAGATGGGGCATTGTGGAAAAACATTAGATGGGACATTGTGAAGAAACATTAGGTGGTACATTGTGGAGGAACATTAAATGGGAGAGCCAGGAGAAATACTAGATGGAACACTCTGGAGGAACATTAACTGGGACATTGGGGAAAAACATTAGATGGGATATTCTGAAGGAACATTAGATGGGGCATTATAGAAAGAACATTAGATGGGACATTGCGGAGGAACATTAGAGGGAACATTGTGGAGGAACATTAGATGGGACAGTCAAGAGAAATACTAGATGTGACATTGTGGAGGAACATTAGATGGGACAGTCAAGAGAAATACTAGATGTGACATTGTGGAGGAACATTAGATGGGACATTGTGGAGGAACATTAGATGGGACATTGTGGAGGAACATTAGATGGGACATTGTGGAGGAACGTTAGATGGAACATTAGATGGGACATTATAGTGAAAAAGTAGATGGGACATTGTGGTGGAACAAAAGGTAAAACATTCAGGATGCAGACATGATGGCATATTCTGGAAGAACATTGTGATTGGACAATCAGGGGGGAACACTAGATGGAAGTTTAGGAAGATCACAAGATAGAACATTATAATGAAACAGTAGATGAGACATTCTGTAAGATCACTAAATGAGACATTGTAAAAGAACAATAGTGGTGAGAAAATTACAACAATTTTGTTTTTTTTTCAAAAGGTTTCATCTAACCCCCAAACTTTTGGGGTTTGCCACCCACCTTAATATTATACTCTGGGGTGTTTTCAGTTGGAGGCCCCGGGAGGTGACAGACATGATAAAGACTCACATTACCTCAACTCTTCTGGGCTCCCTCAGGGTCGTCTTCGAAGGTCTACTGGGTGACGTCATAGGTCACCAATTGGAGGCTGCAGTGATCATGTGGGGCACAAGGATGTTAAATGAAATAAGCGGCAGATTGGAAACATTTGCTGATAAGAATCTTGTGAAGCTCAACTATAATGGAAGATTCTAGAGGAAGACAAGACGGGACAAAAAGAAGAAGGAAGAAATGTTTAGACACTGGAACATGACAATTTATATGAGATGAGACATTCTGGAGCAACATGAGATGGGTCACTGTGGTCACATGAAATATTCTGGAGGAGCCTTAGGTTCCTCTGGATTGTTCTCCGGTCTCTGGATACTTCTGGATGTTTCACTTCGCTCTGGACACAGTGACAAGTGAGGTCAAAAAATGGACAAAATGTTTCTTTTTTGTATCACTTTAGTCCAGAAATCTTTGATAAATTCCTCCTCTGTGGGTTGTAGTGAAGACAATGGATTCTGTCTGTCAGTGATCCTGAATCTCCTGGCATATCTGCACAGCACTGAACTGGTTAACTGCATTGTTCTATTAACCCCTTCTGCGCCTCACCTGTATAGCAGCACTAATTAGTGTAAAGTAAAATGTATCAGATCACAGGCGTCACCATGGAGACCGGGGCCCGGGGCCGCCTATCTGCTTCAATTCCCCTTTACAAATGAATCTTAATAGTCAGTGGAGGATCGGAACGTCTCTGAGCGCAACGCGAGGGCACAATACAGAGTAGTCGGGCACAGCCTCAGCTCTGCTACATCTCTGCTGTATGTGTGACATAATGTATATGAGACATGAGTATAATACATTCATAAAAAGTACGATAATGAACGCAGCTCCGGAGGTGATTAGTGTTGAATACATTCAAAGAAATTAGAATAGTGACTGCAGCTCTGGAGGTGACTAGAGGATAATGCATTCTAGAAAAAAGTATAATAGTCACTACAGCTCTGGATGTGACTGGAGAAGGAGACATGATGTAACAATAAGATGTATCCCGAATCTCTGTCTTATTATATAGCATGCTCAGAAGCATGCTCTGCTCTCCAGACTCCTCTGCCTTTCCAAACTCCTCTGCCCCTCCAGTCTCTTTTGCCCTCTCTAGACTCCTCTGCCCTCTCTGGACTCCTCTGCTTTCTCCAGACTCCTCTGCTCTCTCCAGACTCCTCTGCTCTCTCCGGACTCCTCTTCCCCCTCCAGACTCCTCTACTCTCTCCAGACTCCTCTACTCTCTCCAGACTCCTCTGCCTCCTTCATAATCCTCTGCTCTATCCAGACTCCTCTGCTCTCTCCGAACTCATCTGCCCCCTCCAGACTCCTCTGCCTCCTTCATAATCCTCTGCTCTCTCAAGACTCCTCTACTCTCTCCAGACTCATCTGCTTTCTCCAGACTCCTCTGCTCTCTCCGGACTCCTCTTCCCCCTCCAGACTCCTCTGCTTTCTCCAGACTCCTCTGCTCTCTCCAGACTCCTCTGCTCTCTCCGGACTCCTCTGCTCTCTCCGGACTCCTCTTCCCCCTCCAGACTCCTCTGCTTTCTCCAGACTCCTCTGCCCCCTCCGGACTCCTCTGCTCTCTCCGGACTCCTCTACTCTCTCCGGACTCCTCTGCTCTCTCCAGACTCCTCTGCTCTCTCCGGACTCCTCTTCCCCCTCCAGACTCCTCTGCTCTCTCCAGACTCCTCTGCTCTCTCCGGACTCCTCTGCTTTCTCCAGACTCCTCTGCTCTCTCCAGACTCCTCTACTCTCTCCGGACTCCTCTGCTCTCTCCAGACTCCTCTGCTCTCTCCGGACTCCTCTTCCCCCTCCAGACTCCTCTGCTCTCTCCAGACTCCTCTGCTCTCTCCGGACTCCTCTGCTTTCTCCAGACTCCTCTGCTCTCTCCAGACTCCTCTGCTTTCTCCAGACTCCTCTGCTCTCTCCGGACTCCTCTGCTTTCTCCAGACTCCTCTGCTCTCTCCAGACTCCTCTGCTCTCTCCAGACTCCTCTGCCCTCTCCAGACTCCTCTGCTCTCTCCAGACTCCTCTTCTCTCTCCGGACTCCTCTGCTTTCTCCAGACTCCTCTGCTCTCTCCAGACTCCTCTGCTCTCTCCAGACTCCTCTGCCCTCTCCGGACTCCTCTGCTCTCTCCAGACTCCTCTGCTTTCTCCAGACTCCTCTGCTCTCTCCAGACTCCTCTGCTCTCTCCAGACTCCTCTGCTTTCTCCAGACTCCTCTGCTCTCTCCAGACTCATCTGCTCTCTCCAGACTCCTCTACTCTCTCCAGACTCCTCTACTCTCTCCAGACTCCTCTACTCTCTCCAGACTCATCTGCTCTCTCCAGACTCCTCTGCTCTCTCCAGACTCCTCTGCCCCCTCCGGACTCCTCTTCCCCCTCCAGACTCCTCTGCTCTCTCTGGACTCCTCTGCTCTATCCAGACTCCTCTACTCTCTCCAGACTCCTCTACTCTCTCCAGACTCCTCTACTCTCTCCAGACTCATCTGCTCTCTCCGGACTCCTCTTCCCCCTCCAGACTCCTCTACTCTCTCCAGACTCCTCTGCTCTATCCAGACTCCTCTACTCTCTCCAGACTCCTCTACTCTCTCCAGACTCCTCTACTCTCTCCAGACTCATCTGCTCTCTCCGGACTCCTCTTCCCCCTCCAGACTCCTCTGCTCTCTCTCTGGACTCCTCTGCTCTATCCAGACTCCTCTACTCTCTCCAGACTCCTCTACTCTCTCCAGACTCATCTGCTCTCTCCGGACTCCTCTGCTCTCTCCGGACTCATCTGCTCTCTCCGGACTCCTCTGCTCTCTCAAGACTCCTCTGCTCTCTCCAGACTCATCTGCTCTCTCCAGACTCCTCTGCTCTCTCCGGACTCCTCTGCCCCCTCCAGACTCCTCTGCCTTTCCAAACTCCTCTGCCCCTCCAGTCTCTTTTGCCCTCTCTAGAGTACTCTGCCCTCTCTGGACTCCTATGCCCCCTCTGGACTCATAAATCCCCCTCCAGACGAATCTGTACTCTCCAGATTCCGTTACCCAATCCAGACTCCTCTGCCCCCTCCAGTTCCTTTCTATTCCCTCTTCAGACTCCCATAATCTCATAGTGGCCCCTATGGTGCTCAGGAGAATACAACATTTCTGGAGTACACCAATCAGAGGGCCAGGGAAAGTGACAGACATAATAAATGGCGGGACTCCCCGTTGCTTCCACACCCTTTTCATTTCTTTTCACAAAAGAGGCTGAAGACAGCAGGGAGTCCGGCCGGAGGGCCAGAGAGGTGAGTACCGTTGGTTTTTATGGTTGTCATCTCTCCTGGCCCTCTGATCAGTATACTCGGGGGTCTAAAGAGTCTCTGGAGTGTAATAAAAACAGTATTTGTTGGGGTTGCTGCAGGCCCACGACCTACTGACTTACTCTTGCTCATGACCACCTCTGAGAAGAAGGAAAAGCAGAGGTGGTCATGACCAGGAACGGGGATTGGAAACTAAATAGGGCACGTAACGGTCTATTTTATTTTTTTAAAAGCCGTAGGTCGCGGGCCCTGAGTCAGCTGCTACGGCTGCTATAGTCCTACTAATCTCACTGATTCATACCTTGACAGGTAGCGGAGGAGAGGAGCTTAGTGTGGTCACTGTGGTCATTGGTGTTTCATATGTTGACAGGTAGCAATGGAGAAGAGCTCGGTGTGGCTGCTGAGGCTGCTGGTGATTCATACGTTGACAGGTAGCGGAGGAGAGGAGCTCGGTGTGGTCACTGTGGTTGCTGGTGATTCATACACTGACAGGTAGCGGAGGAGAGGAGCTCGGTGTGGTCACTGTGGCCGCCGGTGATTCCTACACTGACAGGTAGCGGAGGAGAGGAGCTCGGTGTGGTCACTGTGGTTGCTGGTGATTCATACACTGACAGGTAGTGGAGGGGAGGAGCTCGGTGTGGTCGCTGTGGCTGCCGGTGATTCGTACGCTGACAGGTAGCGGAGGAGAGGAGCTCGGTATGGTCGCTGTGGCCGCCGGTAAATCATACGCTGACAGGTAGTGGAGGGGAGGAGCTCGGTGTGGTCACTGTGGTTGCCGGTGATTCGTACGCTGACAGGTAGCGGAGGAGAGGAGCTCGGTGTGGTCACTGTGGTTGCCAGTGATTCATACCTTGACAGGTAGCGGAGGGGAGGAGCTCGGTGTGGTCACTGTGGCCGCCGGTGATTCGTACGCTGACAGGTAGCGGAGGGGAGGAGCTCGGTGTGGTCACTGTGGCCGCCGGTGATTCATACCTTGACAGGTAGAGGAGGGGAGGAGCTCGGTGTGGTCACTGTGGCCGCCGGTGATTCATACACTGACAGGTAGTTGAGGAGAGGAGCTCAGTGTGGTCACTGTGGTTGCCAGTGATTCATACCTTGACAGGTAGCGGAGGGGAGGAGCTCGGTGTGGTTGCTGTGGCCGCCGGTGATTCCTACACTGACAGGTAGCGGAGGAGAGGAGCTCGGTGTGGTCACTGTGGTTGCTGGTGATTCATACACTGACAGGTAGCGGAGGAGAGGAGCTCGGTGTGGTCACTGTGGTTGCTGGTGATTCATACACTGACAGGTAGCGGAGGGGAGGAGTTCGGTGTGGTCGCTGTGGTTGCTGGTGATTCATACACTGACAGGTAGCGGAGGGGAGGAGCTCGGTGTGGTCGCTGTGGCCGCCGGTGATTCGTACGCTGACAGGTAGCGGAGGAGAGGAGCTCGGTGTGGTCTTTGTGGTCTCCGGTGATTCCTACACTGACAGGTAGCGGAGGAGAGGAGCTCGGTGTGGTCACTGTGGTTGCTGATGATTCGTACACTGACAGGTAGCGGAGGAGAGGAGCTCGGTGTTGTCGTGTTCACCAGTGATTCATGCCTTGGCAGGTAGGGGAGGGGAGGAGCTCGGTGTGGTCATTGTGGTTGCCAGTGATTCCTACACTGACAGGTAGCGGAGGAGAGGAGCTCGGTGTGGTCGCTGTGGCCGCCGGTGATTCGTATGCTGACAGGTAGCGGAGGAGAGGAGCTCGGTGTGGTCGCTGTGGCCGCCGGTGATTCGTACGCTGACAGGTAGCGGAGGAGAGGAGCTCGGTGTGGTCACTGTGGTTGCCAGTGATTCATACCTTGACAGGTAGCGGAGGGGAGGAGCTCGGTGTGGTCACTGTGGCCGCCGGTGATTCGTACGCTGACAGGTAGCGGAGGAGAGGAGCTCGGTGTGGTCACTGTGGTTGCCAGTGATTCATACCTTGACAGGTAGCGGAGGGGAGGAGCTCGGTGTGGTCACTGTGGCCGCCGGTGATTCGTACGCTGACAGGTAGCGGAGGAGAGGAGCTCGGTGTGGTCACTGTGGTTGCCAGTGATTCATACACTGACAGGTAGCGGAGGGGAAGAGCTCAGTGTGGTTGCTGTGGCCACCGGTGATTCCTACACTGACAGGTAGCGGAGGAGAGGAGCTCGGTGTGGTCATTGTGGTTGCTGGTGATTCATACACTGACAGGTAGCGGAGGGGAGGAGCTCGGTGTGGTCACTGTGGTTGCTGGTGATTCGTACGCTGACAGGTAGCGGAGGGGAGGAGCTCGGTGTGGTCTTTGTGGTCTCCGGTGATTCATACACTGACAAGTAGTTGAGGAGAGGAGCTCGGTGTGGTCACTGTGGTTGCTGGTGATTCATACACTGACAGGTAGCGGAGGAGAGGAGCTCGGTGTGGTCGCTGTGGCCGCCGGTGATTCGTACGCTGACAGGTAGTGGAGGGGAGGAGCTCGGTGTGGTCACTGTGGCAGCCGGTGATTCGTACACTGACAGGTAGCGGAGGAGAGGAGCTCGGTGTGGTCTTTGTGGTCTCCGGTGATTCCTACACTGACAAGTAGTTGAGGAGAGGAGCTCGGTGTGGTCACTGTGGTTGCTGATGATTCGTACACTGACAGGTAGCGGAGGAGAGGAGCAGGGTGTTGTCGTGTTCACCAGTGATTCATGCCTTGGCAGGTAGGGGAGGGGAGGAGCTCGGTGTGGTCATTGTGGTTGCCAGTGATTCCTACACTGACAGGTAGCGGAGGAGAGGAGCTCGGTGTGGTCATTGTGGTTGCCAGTGATTCCTACACTGACAGGTAGCGGAGGAGAGGAGCTCGGTGTGGTCATTGTGGTTGCCAGTGATTCCTACACTGACAGGTAGCGGAGGAGAGGAGCTCGGTGTGGTCGCTGTGGCCGCCGGTGATTCGTATGCTGACAGGTAGCGGAGGAGAGGAGCTCGGTGTGGTCGCTGTGGCCGCCGGTGATTCCTACGCTGACAGGTAGCGGAGGGGAGGAGCTCGGTGTGGTCGCTGTGGCCGCCGGTGATTCATACGCTGACAGGTAGCGGAGGAGAGGAGCTCGGTGTGGTCACTGTGGCCGCCGGTGATTCGTACGCTGACAGGTAGCGGAGGAGAGGAGCTCGGTGTGGTCACTGTGGTTGCCAGTGATTCATACCTTGACAGGTAGCGGAGGGGAGGAGCTCGGTGTGGTCACTGTGGTTGCTGGTGATTCCTACACTGACAGGTAGCGGAGGAGAGGAGCTCGGTGTGGTCACTGTGGTTGCCAGTGATTCATACACTGACAGGTAGCGGAGGAGAGGAGCTCGGTGTGGTCGCTGTGGCCGCCGGTGATTCCTACACTGACAGGTAGCGGAGGAGAGGAGCTCGGTGTGGTCACTGTGGTTGCTGGTGATTCGTACGCTGACAGGTAGCGGAGGAGAGGAGCTCGGTGTGGTCGCTGTGGCCGCCGGTGATTCATACGCTGACAGGTAGCGGAGGGGAGGAGCTCGGTGTGGTCTTTGTGGTCTCCGGTGATTCCTACACTGACAAGTAGTTGAGGAGAGGAGCTCGGTGTGGTCACTGTGGTTGCTGGTGATTCATACACTGACAGGTAGCGGAGGAGAGGAGCTCGGTGTGGTCGCTGTGGCCGCCGGTGATTCGTACGCTGACAGGTAGTGGAGGGGAGGAGCTCGGTGTGGTCACTGTGGCAGCCGGTGATTCATACGCTGACAGGTAGCGGAGGAGAGGAGCTCGGTGTGGTCACTGTGGCAGCCGGTGATTCATACGCTGACAGGTAGCGGAGGGGAGGAGCTCGGTGTGGTCGCTGTGGCAGCCGGTGATTCATACACTGACAGGTAGTTGAGGAGAGGAGCTCGGTGTGGTCATTGTGGTTGCCAGTGATTCCTACACTGACAGGTAGCGGAGGAGAGGAGCTCGGTGTGGTCATTGTGGTTGCCAGTGATTCCTACACTGACAGGTAGCGGAGGAGAGGAGCTCGGTGTGGTCATTGTGGTTGCCAGTGATTCCTACACTGACAGGTAGCGGAGGAGAGGAGCTCGGTGTGGTCGCTGTGGCCGCCGGTGATTCATACGCTGACAGGTAGCGGAGGAGAGGAGCTCGGTATGGTCGCTGTGGCCGCCGGTGATTCATACGCTGACAGGTAGCGGAGGAGAGGAGCTCGGTGTGGTCGCTTTGGCCGCCGGTGATTCATACGCTGACAGGTAGCGGAGGAGAGGAGCTCGGTGTGGTCACTGTGGTTGCTGGTGATTCATACACTGACAGGTAGCGGAGGAGAGGAGCTCGGTGTGGTCACTGTGGTTGCTGGTGATTCATACACTGACAGGTAGCGGAGGAGAGGAGCTCGGTGTGGTCACTGTGGTTGCTGGTGATTCATACACTGACAGGTAGCGGAGGAGAGGAGCTTGGTGTGGTCACTGTGGCCGCCGGTGATTCATACGCTGACAGGTAGCGGAGGAGAGGAGCTCGGTGTGGTCACTGTGGTTGCCAGTGATTCATACCTTGACAGGTAGCGGAGGAGAGGAGCTCGGTGTGGTCACTGTGGCCGCCGGTGATTCATACCTTGACAGGTAGAGGAGGGGAGGAGCTCGGTGTGGTCACTGTGGCCGCCGGTGATTCGTACGCTGACAGGTAGCGGAGGAGAGGAGCTCGGTGTGGTCACTGTGGTTGCTGGTGATTCATACCTTGACAGGTAGCGGAGGGGAGGAGCTCGGTGTGGTCACTGTGGCCGCCGGTGATTCGTACGCTGACAGGTAGCGGAGGAGAGGAGCTCGGTGTGGTCACTGTGGCCGCCGGTGATTCGTACGCTGACAGGTAGCGGAGGAGAGGAGCTCGGTGTGGTCACTGTGGTTGCTGGTGATTCATACACTGACAGGTAGCGGAGGAGAGGAGCTCGGTGTGGTCACTGTGGTTGCTGGTGATTCATACACTGACAGGTAGCGGAGGAGAGGAGCTCGGTGTGGTCACTGTGGTTGCCAGTGATTCATATCTTGACAGGTAGCGGAGGGGAGGAGCTCAGTGTGGTTGCTGTGGCCGCCGGTGATTCCTACACTGACAGGTAGCGGAGGAGAGGAGCTCGGTGTGGTCACTGTGGTTGCTGGTGATTCATACACTGACAGGTAGTGGAGGGGAGGAGCTCGGTGTGGTCGCTGTGGCCGCCGGTGATTCGTACGCTGACAGGTAGCGGAGGAGAGGAGCTCGGTGTGGTCGCTGTGGCCGCCGGTGATTCATACGCTGACAGGTAGCGGAGGGGAGGAGCTCGGTGTGGTCGCTGTGGCCGCCGGTGATTCATACGCTGACAGGTAGCGGAGGGGAGGAGCTCGGTGTGGTCGCTGTGGCCGCCGGTGATTCATACGCTGACAGGTAGCGGAGGGGAGGAGCTCGGTGTGGTCTTTGTGGTCTCCGGTGATTCCTACACTGACAGGTAGCGGAGGAGAGGAGCTCGGTGTGGTCACTGTGGTTGCTGGTGATTCATACACTGACAGGTAGCGGAGGAGAGGAGCTCGGTGTGGTCGCTGTGGCCACCGGTGATTCATACGCTGACAGGTAGCGGAGGAGGGGATTCTTTGATTATTCAGTAGCTGTCGCCGCTCGCACCTCGGTGGGTAATTACTCCTGTCACCCCATAATAAGACGAGAATGTCAGCAGGATGTAAATTACACGGCTGGTGACAACTTCTCATCCATCAGCTCATCCTTATTATTACCTGTCGAGCGCCACGTGGAGTGAAGCGGGGGAGGAGAAACGCTCTGAGAACGAATCTGCTATCTGTGAATTTCTATAGAATTGAAACTTTATATTATCCTCCTCATCATCCTCTGTACTCTGGACTGAAATACTGAGCCGAAACTTCAGCTCTGCTACATCCTAACAAGAGTGAGACATTGTATCTGCACAGACTGCACCACAAGTACCAAGAAGTGAGATTGTTTTGATGGGGGCTGTAGCTGGCATTGATATGGGGTCACTGGGTCTGACTGGGAGCTTTAGCTGGCATTGATATGGGGGCACTGGGTCTCACGCGGGGCTGTAGTGGTGATGTGGCTCATGAGATGGCTGATATCATTGATATTGTTATAGAAGTCTGACAAAGCTGCTGTGGTTGGGAGTGTTATGGGTGCACACGGTTTGGCTGGGGTGCTAAAATTGGGGCACTTGAGATGTTTCTGTCCTGCACTCCACATTCCATCTCTACATGCACCTCTACCCCCCCGGCCCTCCTCCCAGACTGAGGGACATGTTGGTACATTACAGGGATAATTATAATCATGAATATTCTGATACTGATGATGGTGGAGCCGACTCCGTACAGACACCTGTCATCTCCACTGCTGACGATACCACCATGACTGACAGCCATGAAATCAAACAGGATTATTGGCACGTCAGAATAGATATTTGGCATTGCCAAGGCTAGTCATCTCATATCCAGGTAATAGGTAAAAGGCAAAAAAATAAAATAAAAGGAAATTAATGCTAAAAATACCCCAGAATCCACAGATAATCAGAAAAATCCTCCAGTAATGAGAAGAGTCCTCCAGTAATGAGAAGAATCCTCCAATAATTATGGGAATCCTCCAGTAATGATGAGAATCCTCCAGTAATGATTAGAGTCCTCCAGTAATGATGAGAGCCCTACAGTATCGATGAGAGTCCTCCAGCATTGATGGGAATCCTCCAGTAATGATGAGAATCCTCCAGTAACAATGAAAATCCTCTAGTATTGATGAGAGTTCTCCAGTATTGATGAGAGACCTCCAGTATTGATAAGAATCCTCCAGTAATGATGAGAGTCCTCCAGTAATGATGAGAATCCTCCAGGATTGATGAGAATCCTCCAGTAATGATGAGAGTCCTACAGTATCGATGAGAGTCCTCCAGTATTGATGGGAATCCTCCAGTAATGATGAGAATCCTCTAGTATTGATGAGAGTTCTCCAGTATTGATGAGAGACCTCCAGTATTGATAAGAATCCTCCAGTAATGATGAGAATCCTCCAGTAATGATGAGAATCCTCCAGTAATGATGAGAATCCTCCAGGATTGATGAGAATCCTCCAGTAATGATAAGAATCCTCCAGTAATGATGAGAGTCCTCCAGTAATGATGAGAATCCTCCAGTAGCGATGAGAATCCTCCAGTATTGATAAGAATCCACCAGTAATGATGAGAGTCCTCCAGTAATGATGAGAATCCTCCAGTAATGATAAGAGTCCTCCAGTAATGATGAGAATCCTCCAGTAATGATGAGAATCCTCCAGTAATGATGAGAGTCCTCCAGTATTGATGAGAATCCTCCAGTATTAATGAGAATCCTCCAGTAATGATGAGAATCCTCCAGTAATGATGAGAGTCCTCCAGTAATGATGAGAATCCTCCAGTAATGATGAGAATCCTCCAGTAATGATGGGAATCCTCCAGTAATGATGAGAATCCTCCAGTATTGATGAGAATCCTCCAGTATTGATGAGAGTCTTCCAGTAATAATGAGAATCCTCCAGTAATGATGAGAGTCCTCCAGTAATGATGAGAATCCTCCAGGATTGATGAGAGTCCTCCAGTAATGATAAGAGTCCTCCAGTAACAATGAAAATCCTCTAGTATTGATGAGAGTTCTCCAGTATTGATAAGAATCCTCCAGTAATGATGAGAGTCCTCCAGTAATGATGAGAATCCTCCAGGATTGATGAGAAACCTCCAGTAATGATAAGAATCCTCCAGTAATGATGAGAATCCTCCAGTAATGATGAGAATCCTCCAGTAATGATGAGAATCCTCCAGTAATGATGAGAATCCTCCAATAATGATGAGAGTCCTCCAGTAATGATGAGAATCATCCAGTATTGATGAGAGTCCTCCAGTATTGATGGGAATCCTCCAGTAATGATGAGACTCCCCCAGTAATGATAAGAGTCCTCCAGTAATGATGAGAATCCTCCCGTAACGATGAGAATCCTCCAGTATTGATAAGAATTCACCAGTAATGATGAGAGTCCTCCAGTAATGATGAGAATCCTCCAGTAATGATAAGAGTCCTCCAGTAATGATGAGAATCCTCCAGTAATGATGAGAATCCTCCAGTAATGATGAGAGTCCTCCAGTATTGATGAGAATCCTCCAGTATTAATGAGAATCCTCCAGTAATGATGAGAGTCCTCCAGTATTGATGACCATCCTCCAGTAATGATGAGAATCCTCCAGTATTGATGAGAGTCTTCCAGTAATGATGAGAATCCTCCAGTAATGATGAGAATCCTCCAGTAATGATGAGAATCCTCCAGTAATGATGAGAATCCTCCAGTAATGATGAGAATCCTCCAGTATTGATGAGAATCCTCCAGTATTGATGAGAGTCTTCCAGTAATGATGAGAATCCTCCAGTATTGATGAGAATCCTCCAGTAATGATGAGAGTCCTCCAGTATTGATGAGAATCCTCCAGTATTGATGAGAGTCCTCCAGTATTGATTAGAATCCTCCAGTAATGATGAGAGTCCTCCAGTAATGATGAGAATCCTCCAGTAATGATGGGAATCCTCCAATAATGATGAGAATCCTCCAGTATTGATGAGAATCCTCCAGTAATGATAAGAATCCTCCAGTAATGATGAGAGTCCTCCAGAAATGATGAGAATCCTCCAGTAATGATGAGAATCCTCCAGTATTGATGAGAATCCTCCAGTAATGATGAGAATCCTCCAGTAATGATGAGAGTCCTCCAGGATTGATGAGAATCCTCCAGTAATGATGAGAATCCTCCAGTAATGATGAGAGTTCTCCAGTAATGATAAGAGTCCTCCAGTAACAATGAAAATCCTCTAGTATTGATGAGAGTTCTCCAGTATTGATGAGAGACCTCCAGTATTGATAAGAATCCTCCAGTAATGATAAGAGTCCTCCAGTAATGATGAGAATCCTCCAGGATTGATGAGAATCCTCCAGTAATGATAAGAATCCTCCAGTAATGATGAGAGTCCTCCAGTAATGATGAGAATCCTCCAATAATGATGAGAGTCCTCCAGTAATGATGAGAATCCTCCAGTAATGATAAGAGTCCTCCAGTAATGATGAGAATCCTCCAGTAATGATGAGAATCCTAAAGTAATGATGAGAGTCCTCCAGTATTGATGAGAATCCTCCAGTATTAATGAGAATCCTCCAGTAATGATGAGAGTCCTCCAGTATTGATGACGATCCTCCAGTAATGATGAGAATCCTCCAGTATTGATGAGAGTCTTCCAGTAATGATGAGAATCCTCCAGTAATGATGAGAATCCTCCAGTATTGATGAGAATCCTCCAGTATTGATGAGAGTCCTCCAGTAATGATGAGAATCCTCCAGTAATGATGAGAATCCTCCAGTATTGATGAGAGTCTTCCAGTAATGATGAGAATCCTCCAGTAATGATGAGAATCCTCCAGTATTGATGAGAATCCTCCAGTATTGATGAGAGTCCTCCAGTAATTATGAGAATCCTCCAGTAATGATGAGAATCCTCCAGTAATGATGGGAATCCTCCAGTATTGATGAGAATCCTCCAGTAATGATGAGAATCTTCCAGTAATGATGAGAATCCTCCAGTAAAGATGATAGTCCTCCAGTATTGATTAGAATCCTCCAGTAATGATGAGAGTCCTCCAGTAATGATGAGAATCCTCCAGTATTGATGAGAATCCTCCAGTAATGATGAGAATCCTCAAGTAATGATGAGAATCCTCCAGTAATGATGATAGTCCTCCAGTATTGATGAGAATCCTCCAGTATTGATGAGAGTCCTCCAGTAATTATGAGAATCCTCCAGTAATGATGAGAATCCTCCAGTAATGATGGGAATCCTCCAGTATTGATGAGAATCCTTCAGTAATGATGAGAATCCTCCAGTAATGATGAGAATCCTCCAGTAATGATGATAGTCCTCCAGTATTGATTAGAATCCTCCAGTAATGATGAGAGTCCTCCAGTAATGATGAGAATCCTCCAGTATTGATGAGAATCCTCCAGTAATGATGAGAATCCTCAAGTAATGATGAGAATCCTCCATTAATGATGATAGTCCTCCAGTATTGATGAGAATCCTCCAGTATTGATGAGAGTCCTCCAGTAATGATGAGAATCCTCCAGTATTGATGAGAATCCTCCAATAATTATGAGAATCCTCCAGTATTGATGAGAATCCTCCAGTAATGATGAGAATCCTCCAGTAATGATGAGAATCCTCCAGTAATGATGAGAATCCTCCAGTAATGATGATAGTCCTCCAGTATTGATTAGAATCCTCCAGTAATGATGAGAGTCCTCCAGTAATGATGGGAATCCTCCAGTAATGATGAGAATCCTCCAGTATTGATGAGAGTCCTCCAGTAATGATGAGAATCCTCCAGTATTGATGAGAATCCTCCAGTAATGATGAGAATCCTCCAGTAATGATGAGAATCCTCCAGTAATGATGAGAATCCTCCAGTATTGATGAGAGTCCTCCAGTAATGATGAGAGTCCTCCAGTATTGATGAGAATCCTCCAGTAATGATGAGAGTCCTCCAGTAATGATGGGAATCCTCCAGTAATGATGAGAATCCTCCAGTATTGATGAGAATCCTCCAATAATGATGAGAATTCCTCCAGTATTGATGAGAATCCTCCAGTAATGATGAGAATCCTCCAGTAATGATGAGAATCCTCCAGTAATGATGAGAATCCTCCAGTATTGATGAGAATCCTCCAGGAATGATGAGAGTCCTCCAGTATTGATGACCATCCTCCAGTAATGATGAGAATCCTCCAGTAATGATGGGAATCCTCCAGTAATGATGAGAATCCTCCAGTATTGATGAGAGTCCTCCAGTAATGATGAGAATCCTCCAGTATTGATGAGAATCCTCCAGTAATGATGAGAATCCTCCAGTAATGATGAGAATCCTCCAG